>NW_008690504.1:0-34584 GCF_000695815.1 Acanthisitta chloris | reverse complement strand
GGGGCTAGGGAAGGTCGCCCCGCGCTCCCGCCTGCCCCGGGCAGCGCCGCTCGGGCCTCGGGCGTCAGGTTGTACCGGTCACAGCATCAGCGAGGCTGGGGGAGACCTCTAATGTATGAAAACATCCTGAGCGCCGGGTGAGCCTGGTGAGAGGGCTCGGCCTGAAAGTGCTTTCCGCCATCCAATCAACTATAAATCGTCACCTTTTGCTACTTCATATTGGGAGGTCTGTGGCATCGTTTTACTTGTGAGGAGAAATAAAAAGAGGCACTGTCTTCTAAAAGCAAAGAAATTTGCCCCTTTATCCTGTGCAAAAGACAAGACAGACCTGTGCTGTACCAGAGAGAGAAGGTGGGGGAAGATTCAAAGCAGCTTTTATAAATTACATTGTGAAACAGGTGAGAACTGCAGACTCCACAGCAGGTTAAGGGCAGCAGAAGTGCTGTCTGCTTCAAGCTGCCACGAGTGTTCAAAGCATTGCAGTGTGTACTGCCCAGCAGTGTCAGAGCTAGGGAGGGAAGTAGGCCCTGCAGTCAGGGAAGAACTTCTGTTAAGCTTCTCCTGACATTCTGGATAGCTTTGTTCTATGGATAACCGGAATGTAGAGAAGTTGAACAGTGATTTTGTTGCTGATGGACTAATGCATGTTCTTTCAAAATAAACAATATAATAACAGCAAACAACTTGTAGGCCACTGAATTACTGCTTTAGATGGTGCTCCCATGTTCATTTTACCTAAATCTTTTCTAAAACAGTTACTCATGAAGTAAATGTCTGCTAAAGCTGATGAAGAAATAATAAAAAGCTAACTATAACTTTTTGTTTTCCTTAAGAGCAACTCCTACCAGAGTTATCCAGCTTCCTGCAGCAAGTGACACTATTAACTACGATGTTAAGGCTTTTGGGTCCTCTCTGCCTGTTAAGGTTATGGAAGCCCTGAAGAAGGCTGAGGGTAAGTTGATTTTGTCTGTTATTTTTCTCATGAAAAGTGACAGATGAGAGAAGTGTTAACATGTTGGTGATGCCATCTAAATGCTGATTTTAGAGTGGAAACTGAAATGTCTGTGCCTTGCTTTGAATCCAACTTGGTTAACTATGTAACAGTAATTGTGCTAACACCCACATGGGTGTGAATGCATGGAAATATCCTCCAGGTGCTGTCTTAACCAATATATTGTAAAATCCAAGGTTATAAAGAAGGCCAATAATAGGGTTTTAGTCACTTTTGCTTATTGGTTCTTTCTCACCCTATTTTATTTGTTTTAATGCTGTTGTTTCCTAGAATGGATGCTTTATCTTTTACTTTATTTTTAATCAACATTTGTTATCACTTCTAAAAGCCCCAGTGATACAAACCCTTCCCTGAGGTCAATAAATTGGTCTCCTAAGCAATCTGTGCCCTGTGGATAAGTTTTCTTTTTATAGTAGATGTAAAAGGAACCAAATATGTATCTTGAATATAATCTTAATTATAAATTGTTGACCAGTTTACAAACCCATTATAATCTGCTGTAAATGGATGGAAATAGCTTCCAGGATTGCCTTGCTTTTCACTCTCAGAATGTGATAATTTGCAAGATAGATTTTTAAATGATACATAGTGCTTTGATATCTTAGTCAAATAGATGGAAATTCAACATGGAAACTAATTTAATAGAAAATATTTTTTACTTTCATATGAGAATGAAAGTTTATTGGTTTAAAGGTTACTCTGCAATGTTTTAAAAATCTTGAGTGCTTAAAAAAAAACTTACTTTTTATGTAGCTGATGACCAGCTGAGCGTTCAAGTGGATGAAAGTGGATGGGCCTGGCTAGTCCATAAAGAGAGGCTGATTATTTGGAAGATTGGTCAGTCTGCAGTATCTAAGGTAACTGAAAGGTCAAGATGGAAGAATGTCTGTGGATGTTCTAGTGGAACAAGTGTCCACTAGTGCTAGTGGAATGAGTTATGCAGTTGTGGGGATTTGGATTTTTTTAAAATGAGTTCTTGTATAAACTGGAATTTGTCTAGTTTCCCCCAAAGGCAGCATGGTTGGCCTGAAGTCGTGCTAACAACAGTGAATGAAACTCAAGCTCATAATTTTTATATTCCTCTCTTCAGTTTTAATTGTCACCTTATTACTAAGGTTAATTCTTTGTGTTTTGATAGGTGTGGCTCTTAGGCTAGATGGATCTTATTTTGATAGTTAAAAGCTAGTTGATATGTTACAGACTGGTTTAGATTATTCTGGGACTGAGTTTTGACTTATCAAAACAACCAAAAAAGATTAGCTTCAGAGGTGCTGAACATATGTTTCATCTAGATTTCTTGGGTCAAGAAATTGATTTTCCCCTCTGGACAGTGTTTCTTTCAGCATCATTTAAGTGAATAGCAGGTATGATCATAGAAAACCTGTAGCTACAAAATCAGTCTCTTTCAATTAGTGCAACATGTTAATTATACAGATCCTTCACTTAGAGTGGAGAGTCAGGTATATGCACTCTAGTACTTGTAAAGATTTTTCAAGGGATGAAAATTTTTCTGGTTCTTTAACTTTGGGGGTGTAGAGGAGGGAGGAGTGTTTCCCTTCTACTCTGTGGGTGCCTAGTGAGCTTTCTCAAGCAGTTCTGGTCTAATTTTGATTTGCTGCCTTGTTAGAATATTGTATTAAGGAATAGTCAAATAATCTCTGCCAGAAATAATAGTGTTGTGAGAAACATTCAGAAATAACTGAAGAGAACCAGTGATACTTGAAAATGTGCAAGTAAGTGTTTTTAAGCTGTTTGTTGGTTGTGACATTCTTTTGATTCCCTTACACAGTACCTGGGCTAGTGGAAATTTAATTTGTTAGCGGGATCAAAAATTCTGAAGACTTTATGGCACAGGAATAAGTTCTTCCAGTCTCATATTTGTTGTGGCATCTCTTCCTTTTTTCCAGTTATCTCTGTGCAAGGAACTGCAGCTGCCACCCAGTGACTTCCAGTGGAGTTCTAGTTTAGCAGCTATATCTTGTCTCAGTTCCTCAGGTGAAGCATCTTCTCTGCAGGTGATCAAATTTTAAATTTTAGTTTTTGAAAACACCTTTAGAGTAATTTTGGATACATCCTATTGTATCAAGTACTTACTTGAAAACTTCTGGTGGTGTTCTGTCTGTTCAAACAGTCAGGATTGATAGTTGGCAATAAATACATTTGAAATAAACAAAATTCTGCTAGTCCTTTCAAATTGCAGCATTTACGTGTTAGAGGATCAGATTAAATAATAGTTTTTCCAAAGGATTACTTGGCACGCTCTCATAACAAACAAAAATACACTAAACTAAGAGGCCTTGTACTGTCAAACACCAGGGCAATCAAATATGCAGCCTGAGCAAGTGCAGTTTAAATGCATTCTGGCTGAAAACATTGTTCAGCAGTGGATTATTCTGAGTCCACACCAGCACCCTCGCTTGGCGGATCTTTATAAGGAAGCTGACACTGGGAGCACAGATTTAATCTGTCTTGACTTACTGCTTGCCTAAGTGGCTTTTCCTAATGCCCTGTGCTAGTGGGTAAGTCAGTCAAGTTTTCTGAATGTGTGTCAGTGTGTCTGGTACTGTCATGCATGAAAAGAACCTCTCGTTTTCAGCTTGGGTGTAGATTTCATTTATTGTATGTAGTGCTCCAATAAAACTGGATAAGCAGTTGTCTTTGGAAGGAAGCAGCAGCACCGAACATGTGATAGGATCTTTTTTTTTGACTTGTTGTGTTATAATTCCAGATGATGAGAAGCAACCTTAGTGTCTTGTGATTAGCGCATAAAACTGATATGCTCTATGACTTAGTAATACCCAAAGAAGCTCAAGGGGAAGTAATACACCTAACCAAGATTATTTGGGATTTTTTTGTGTTTCATCTTTCTGCGGTTTGTGAGCTAGGCATGGATACTATGATTTTATAGAGGGAAATAGAAATATTACTGTTAGAAAATATTTCACCAAAAAGAAAAGTACTAAATAATGGGTAGGAATTACAAAGGACAGTACTTCCCATGGTGTTTTTTTAATTGTTACAATGTTTATTAGCCAGTTGCTTTCCTTTATGAAGGTCAATGTCCAGTCAAAAATTGGTTAGAAACCTCTGAAGAGCTCAATAACACTCTCAGCTACAGTTCTTCTATTGTTCTGTGCAGTTTGGGGTTTTTTTTTCAATACCCAGTGGATTAGGTACAATGCTTTCTATCTCAATCTACCACAACAGTCTCTTGCTTCATACTTTGAATTTGGTATCTGGGTGATTTCCTGAGTTTGAAGCCCTAATATTGGCACACTATAGGGTTATATCTTTATGAAGAAAAGAACCCCCATGTGATTTGATATTTCTCTTAATGACACTAGAGCAGTTTCTTTGTTAAATTATTGTCTGTATTTTAAGTCTTCCATAGTAGCTTGTAATTCTTGGCACCTGAAATTCGCCACAGACTCTTTTCTTTCTTGCAACTGTAAGTTTTATTTGCATTTCAGTATCAGACCCTGAATTATCAGTAGCAAGAGCCAGTAGAAAACACTCCTGTTGGCAAAATAGGCGAGTAGAACATTCCCTGCACAAACTAAGTTATGCTGCAGAATTGTTCTGCAGTTTAGTCCCAGGTTTGTCAGTTTGCATCCACATGTATTTAATACTTTTTTGTGTGTTTGTCACCCACAAGCTTGATATGTAAATTAACATGTTTTAGTTAAATCTGCAGTCTGGTTATTGTTATCTTGTATGTTCTTCTAATTATGTTTTCCCTTCAAGTCTCTGGCAATAATGGTTGCTACCAGTGAAGGTTCTGTGCGCTACTGGCCCAATCTTGCACATGAAGGTTCCTATACAGACACTTTCACAGACTTTGGAGGCTCTCTGTGCAGTTTTCTGACAGCAGTGAAGGTACAGTACAGTGTGATTTATATTAAAATATTGGGTTTATTTCTAGTCTAAAAATGAAAAAGTGCACTCCATTTTATTGGTCCTAAATCTGCAGTAAATGTCATGAAGCAAATTATCAAACATTCTGAGGAGTAACGTGAGAGGTCATTGATGAGTGTGGATCTTAAGTAGCAGATGTGACTGGTAGTCATAAAGAAAGTTAAAGCTGGGGAAAGGTGCAGGATTCAACCACAAGGTTAGCAGGATTGGTTTGGTGCCCCAGCCTATGAGGTGAGTAAGAATTACTACTGTGATTGCTTCCAGTGGTGGGAATTCTGTTGTCACAAAACCAGAGAACTGCTTCATCAGAATCCACAGGTCACACACTCAGTGTCTTTGTGTTCTGCTCACTGGTGACCGAATTGGAAAGATTTTTGTATAAAGATGATGAACAAGTATGTTATGAACAGTTCTTAGAAATTGTGTTTTCTGCTGTTGATGTGCCTAAATGGGGAAAACGCTTAAAATGGAATATACAAAAAAATTCTGTGTGTTACAATATGTGTTACCTTCTGAACTAGTTATTATCAGTTAAATTACATTTTATCTCATGAGTTTTTCAACATCTGCTGTTGATACTCTGTCGTGGTTTAACCCCAGCAGCAGCCAAGAACCACGCAGCTTCTCACTCACTCCCCCACCAACGGGATGGGGGAGCGAATCAGAAGGGTAAAGGCTACAAAAACTCCTGAGTTGAGATAAAGACAGTTTAATAGAGAAAGCAAAAGCTGCACTCAAGCATAGCAAAACAAGGAATTAATTCACTGCTTCCCGAAGACAGGAGGTGTTTAGCCATCTCCAGGAGAGCAGGGCCCATCACGCGTAACGGTTCCTTGGGAAGACAGACGCCATCACTCCAGATGTCCCCCCTTCCTCCTTCTTCCTCCCACCTTATATACTGAGCATGATGTCCTATGGTATGGAATATCCCTTTGGTCAGTTTGGGTCACCTGTCCCAGCTGTGTCTCCTCCCAGTCTCCCATGCACCCCCAACTTCCTTGCCAGTGTGGCAGTACAGAAAGCAGCAAAGGCCTTGGCTCTGTGTAAGCTCTGCTCAGCAATAACAAAAACATCTCTGCCTTATCAACTCTGTGTTCTGCACAAAACCCAAACATAGCCTTATACTAACCTCTGTGAAGAAAGTTAACTCTACTTCAGCTCAAACCAGCACATATTCTGTATTATAAATACTGTTTTATGGTACCAGCACATTATAAACATTTGTAAACCTAATCAGAAGACAGTGGTCTTAATGACAAATTTCTTAAGAGTTTCAAGATGTTAAGAAATGCTAATATGTATTAACCCTGTTAGAGCTGAATTGTCCCCAGGTTTCAGGCATCAAGATGGGGAAAGCAAAGTCTTACCACACCTGTAGTTGGACTACTGGCATCAGTGTGAATTCAGAGGGAAATGCTTTCATTCATCAATCAGTATTCTAAAGCTGCATTTTACATATGACAACTGTATTTAATTAGTCAACTGAATTAGGGCAGATTTGACCTTTAACATAATTTTTATGTAGTTCGATGCTGAAAATTATGCCAGTTTTTAAAGATTCTATTTAAATTTTGTTCTGTGAATATTTCCTGTACAGGTAAACAGTTCATTCTGTGAGCAGCTTCCAGGCCTTTAACATTTGAAGGCTTTTGAATTTTTGTACATTCAGTGGGCTTTGTTTGTTCCCTGTGTCATAAAAAGCTTCGATCACTGTTGAATTGAAAGCACCTTTTTTTCATGCCTTGGTGTGGGGGAAATGAAGGCTACATCTATGTGGGCAAGTAGTGGAAGGTCATAGTTGAGAATTCATCAAGTGAAAAGGTTGGTGCTGAGGCAATGCCACTATCTACAGAAGTCATTTCAGAGGGGGTTATTACTTTAGACTTGTTCCAGCCTCTCTGCATGACACAAGTGGCTGTTAGTGGTCAGAGCCCATCTTCCAGTTTAGTTTCAAAGGATGTACAGCTGGAACACTTGGACTGCTCTGTGATGTGATGTGAGCCTGCATGTAGTATATGGAGGTTCACAATAGGTCACTTCGAAAACAGATCCCCAGTTCTAATTAAGTGCTAATATGAATGCAGTCATTAGGACAGGCAAAAGATGCACCAGTAAGAGTCTCTGCTTCCTAAATGAGGTGTGTGAGCACCTACAATGGGGTGCATATTTTCCATAACACACAAGACTTTCCTTAGGGCAAAGGTAACATGAGTCTTCATCGTTAGATTCCAAGGATTATGTGAGATACTCGTTCAACTGAAATGGAGTGTTGTGGATAAAAATGTCATACAAAGCTAAGAAAATGAGTCTCTGCCAGTGCTAAGTACCAGTCGGATGTTTGTCTTTTGTTTTGACATAAAATTAGTGTCCTGTAGGATAAGATGCTGTTGAATAAAGAAGTTACAGGGTGCTTAATAATGCCTTGAGTTTTAAATGCACACATGGAAGGTGAATCTTACTTAATTACTAATTATACATATGAATGTTATATGTAGTAGTGCCTGTAGAAAATTGTTAAATGTTTTATTTTCATGTTTTTCAAAAAATAGGATTTAACAGTGTGAGCTGTGTGCTGCACTGATTCAAACGCAGAGAATAACATGGAAAAAATTGTTTAAACAGCCTTCTATGTGACAAATGCTTTTTTTTTTCCTTTGGTACCTCTCAAGTACTGTGGATGCCTTGTGTCTTGTTCATGTTTAGTGTTTACCCTTATGGGCTGATATAAAGAATGTTAGTTGACAATAGAATTTTTTCCAGGAATGTGATGTTTGTGTTTCTAATAGAGTTGCCTTTTCTTTTTCTTAGGGAGGAAGCTTTATTTTATCATCTGCCAGAGGTCAGCTAGTCCGATTGATGCCTGATAGTTCTGGCAAGATTCATCAGCACACCCTGCCACAGGGCCAGGGCATGTTTTCTGGAATTGGTAGAAAGGTTTCTTCTCTTCTGGGGATATTGTCTCCTGGAAGTGATACCGTGGTAAGCTTGGAAAGCTTTCATCTGCTTTGATTTCTCCCTCTAATTTCCAGCCTCAGTGTTTTAGAAGAAAAAAAGAGGTGTAAGATGGGTAAGGATGTATGTTGACCAAAAAAGACAAGATTCATCTCATTTATGTTACTTATATTTCTCTGAAATTTGGACGACAGGCAGAAACCAAAGCAATCTGTATGTTTTGTAAAGGCAGATGCTGGCTTGCTCTTTAGATCTGAATAAAAGGAGACTTTGAAATAGTTGCCATTCCTGGGGCATATGCAATGATCCCACGTCCTGCCCCTTTCTAGTGCTAGTTTCACTGCTATTTGGAGAAACCAACAGTAACCTGTAA
The DNA here is from genome assembly GCF_000695815.1 of Acanthisitta chloris. NCBI lineage: Eukaryota > Metazoa > Chordata > Aves > Passeriformes > Acanthisittidae > Acanthisitta > Acanthisitta chloris. Next base: position 26,332 of record NW_008690504.1, on the reverse strand, counting down.
TTCCACTTTTCTGATTAGATTTGCCAAGACTTGATGACTGGGTTGAGTTTTGTCTAACATACTTACTGTAGATGTTCTCGTATCTATAAAATAAGACTTCTCTCAGAAATTATCATAATACTGATCTTGAATGCAACTTCTGTAGATTGCCCAAGGACATGATTTCTTTTGTGGACTGAGGGTGGTTTATATTATTGTATCCAAATATTAAGGCTTTGCTTTAACGTTTTTAGCTTTTTCTTTTTTTACATGCAGATTTCTAGCGTTCTGTGGGATAAAGAGAGATCGAGCTTTTATATGCTAACAAGCTCAAACCTAAACAAATGGGAGATTGATGATTCCTCAGAACGTTATATTTTTAGCTGGGATATCAACAGGATCCTGAAAGAACATATTACAGATGCAATTTGGGTAAGAGCCAGCTCACCTGGAAAAGGTTTGTGTGTTTGTTTTAATAACCTCTTTATATGTAGTTACAAGTCAGATGTGTTGTTTTTTAGGGTTCTGAAAGTAACTATGAAGATATTAAAGGAGGTGTAAATATACAATACATGGATTTGCAACAAAATCGGTAAGGAAGTACACTTGCATCTCATGAGACCTACATTAATGAAAGATCTGTTTTCTTGCAAAAACTTTATGTAAGTAATTGCAATTTAATTTTACTGGAGTGGCACTGTTGATAAAATAAGCACCTCATATTAGATAACTAGGCTATCTTATACTTCCTGCTATCATTATCTTTTTAACATTTTATATTTTTTACCTGATAATAATACCTTTCACATTTTTTAGTGTAATTTTATCAGGTTTAGGTATTTGTTTTGTTTTGATGTTACAGTGAATAAGCAACTGTAACTTGCTCCAGCAAATGCATAGAATTCAGTGTCTCTTGCATTTAATTTAGTTACATAAAATTACATCTACCTCAGGTCAGTTTTGTACTGCAGTATAATAAAATAGCTTGGAAGAACAAATAGTATAGTTTTTCTTTCTAAAAAAGAAAACATTTAGTTGAGGCTGTGCTTAGATATCGGGGGTTTTTTTGTGTAGTAGAGTTTGAGCAAGCCAAATACGCAATGAGCATCTCTCAGTGGTGTGATATCTGTTGTTGAATAGTGATGGACTGGTCATACTTGCTGCAGCATGGCATCCTGGAGATAGTCCATGTCTTGTCTACTACACTCTGATAACAGTAGAGGATAAAGGCTACCAGATGTCTGATGAAGTCGTTGTGGAGGTCACACAGTATAATCCATCTTTTCAGGTATGCTAATGAAGGTTCTGATACTGAGTTAAGAAAGCACAGTGCTTCAGGGTATTCCTGTACATAAATCATCTGTCAAATTTTGGTCTAAAAGAAAATCAGTATGTATTCATAATACTCTGAGGAAAATGTGTGCCAGCATCTCCTGATGTTTAATACTTACTGTAGGTAAAGTTATGCTTGCATTTTAAAGTATAAAACAAAAAAGGCCTCAAAAAGGAAAGTCTTAATATCTGACTCTTATTGATTTATCTTAATTTTTGTCCTGTCTGTGAAAGTTTCTGCAGAGTAATTTTATGGTATACTCATGCAATCCATTTAGAACAATTCTCCAACTCTGTTGGGACTGTTGCAGACAAGGAATTAAGTGACCTGTGTATTGGTTCTTGCTAGGCTTGCTGAGAGGGGAGGACACATTGTTTGTCCTTAGCATACACTGTTTGAGCTGTGACTTCTGGAAGCATAAACTTGGGCATCAGCTTTCTTTGGTAAACTTTTCCCACTCTTCCTGCTCTCCCCACTGCCTGTAATGGCATCTTAAAATTGAATCTTAAGATGGAGTGTGGAAGCTGTAGCATAATTGATCTGTTTACTTATCTGTCCATGTGAAATCAGCAAGAATGTAATACATATGGAAGGGGAAAAAAAGTTGTAGGGCAAACTAAGCGATTTTGTTTGGGTTTTTTAGGTTGTAAGTTAGATCCATGTCTCATTGCTAAAAATTAAGACAAATTCAGGCAACTTGGATCAGCATTTAAGATGTTAGGTATTTGTTTTAAGGTATTGATTATATGTGTGATTTTCTTTATGTATAACACTTGCAGTCAGAAGATGAAGTGTTGTGCTGTCTGGTAGTCCCAGATTACTTTAGCCATGCTGCTTACCTTTATAAGGAAGATGAAGTGTTTGCTTGTTCTACTGGAACTGGAAGAATTTCTTTACCACAGGAAAAAATCATGCTGGGCATACAAGGTAATTTGTGGGGGAAGGGAATCACATTCTGCTGATACCTTCTAATTGAATGGTTTTACAGCCTTCAGGTTTCTCAGGGAGTAATGTCATATTTAAACTTATTCATTGTTTCTCAGGAGTGTGTGGAGAAAGTGCTGATGTGACGTCCTGTATTGCTACTCTGTAGTGCTTCAAATGCAAATGAAGTAGATCCCCATTCTTGGTGTGTGAAAGTATGGGGGGATTGTTTGTGGGGCTTTTACCCTTTCTTTTTCCCCACAACATTTACTGAATTGTTTGGTTTTTTTCCTTGGAGTTAACTTTGTGTAAAGCCTCAGCCTAAAATTCATACTTGGTGCCTTGTGTCAGATGTCTCTAAGTATGTCATCCTTGACCTTCAGAGGTGTTTCCAGGTAGGACAAGCACATCAGTCCTTACGTAGAATTTGAACCACATGAGTCTTGAATTTTTTTTAAACTATTGTAGTATCTGGAAGTTGCATCTTGAGTTCCATAGTTTTTCTAAGTCAGGTGCAGTTGTCACTTACTGTTGTTTAGTTCATGACAAAAATTAATAATTGCCTATCAAAGTGTTACATTTTGATTTAAAATTAAAGTGGCATTTATGTGCTTGATTTTTTCTTTTTTTTGCCCCCTCTTCTCTTCCCTCATCTTAGGAGATAGCATCTTAGGAGCAGGTTCCTGTACTAGCTTCCCCATCTTCTTTGCCAAAAAAAGTGGACTTCTTACTATCTTGTCCAGGGAAAACATTTCAGTTCTTCCTGAAGACCTTGAAGATTCCCTGTCCTCTTCTGTTGCTGGACCAAGAAGTGAGGTAATAGTTCTTTGCTTGATTGGTTGAAAACAGGGTAGAAATTAAAAGTTTTTCTGTACTTTTTGAATTTTCACTGTGGAAATTCTGGCTTGTTGGAGTTTGAAAGTTTTTATTTTTAAATAGAGACTCAAACACTTGTAACGAAGGCAGTTTTCAAAACCCAAGAATTTTTACATCTGCCAGCTTGGGTAACTTGTTTTCCTTTGTTTCAGCATAGAGATCTCCTGAAATTTATAGTTTTTTTCACATAGGTGCTTTGCTTGTGTCACTAAGTCTGATATAACACTACTGCAGGGACTTACATTTTGTTCTAACTTTTTGATCAGGATGGTTTCTTCAGTCTCTTGTGGCTGTTCCTTTGCATATATGAGACACACTGTTCTTCTTATGGTCCTGTGAGAAGCTTGGAGACTAAGCTGAGAAGGGCTATATAGTGGGCAAATATTGTTTATTCTCTGTTTTTATTATCATTAATAAAAATATTTGATTATTGTATATAATTATTAATACAATCTTATTAGAAATTGTGATAGTGTTTTTAGTGGTATTTTGTTCAATATACATTTGTTAAGCTCTTATTGATATCAAATGTGCTTTGTTTAAACTGTTTGTGGAATTTGTTGCCAAGATGTCCCTGGGGTGGGAGGGAAGAATAGAGAAGTTGTTACACTGTAGATCAGAGAATATTTTTATGGGGTAATAGTGAGTTTCAGTCCTTATTCTGATTAAATTACCTTTAAAATCAGTTAGTGTTAACCAGGATTTTAGTGGAAGGTCTTTGTGTGATTGATCAGCTAGAACTTTGTTTTTCTTAATGAACTGATCTCTAGTTAGGTTTGTCTGCACTTAGACTGTTTTTGTGGATGATGGTACTCATGAATACCCTTCAAATCCTGATAAAAAATGGTGGGTTTGAATGTTAAGATAATTACCATTAAAATTCTGACTGGTGGAATAAGTTGGTGTAAGTTCCTTTGCAGATGGTGTGAATTTTGGTCAAACCTCTGTGTGACTTTTATTTATGTTTGACTTAACAAACATAGCTGCTTCCAGGTGGTGTTTTTATTTTATATCTGTGTTGTTGCTACTTAGAAAAATTGTTTTCATTTCACAATGAAGATTAATACTTGACTTCCAGCTGAAGTTTTTCCTTTGCATTTTCAGAGTCCTGTGTTTGATGCAACCGGTAGACTAGAAATTATAGCTCAAGAAGATAAGACTAAATTACTGAAAGCTGCTTTTCTACAGTTCTGCAGGTAGAAATTGCACTTGGTTTTTGAGACTTTGTTTGTCTGCTGTTTTTGAAGGCAGTCTGATATTTCAGTAAGAGGTTATCTTGGTAAAGACTTTTTATCCATGGAATCAGAATACCTTTCCACTGTTAGTTTAAAGAGAATGCAAAATGTTTGACGTTTATAGTCTAGAGCACTTCACAAAAGGCGTATCACAAAATTCTATTAACTGCGGTGCTCTTTTTCCTATAATCCTGTCTATTGATTTTATTTCACCTACTTTGTGTTTCATTTATTTCAGGAAGGATATAGTCAATGCACAAAGCATGGTAGTTGAGCTCTTTCCAAGTAATGCAGACCTGGATTCTGATACTGAACTGGATAGGGCAGTGGCTCAGATCAGTATGGACTTAATGGATGACTACCCTGCCTCTGATCCAAGATGGGCTGAATCTGTACCTGAAGGTAAATGTATTGTGCTGCTCTGACCATTTTCCATTTGGTTTGTTTTCTGAAACAGTATCTATAATCTAGATAGAATTATAATTGAAGCTTTGCAAAGAAGGCACGGATGTCCCTTGCCCTCCACCACCCCTAGATGTATTTCCAGAAAGGCTAAAAGATGCATTTTATGTGACTACCAGATAAGCCTGCAGTCTGCTGTGGTTAGTTCCTGACTTCATATAGTAAACACAAACAGCAAGGAAAACATGTTTCTGAGGAATTTGTGCAACGAACAGGTGGTGTCACTTTAGTGTTTCTGTAATTCCTTGTATAGTTTTCAATTCTTTTTAAAAAATAAATGTGTTAAGAGGAAGAGCTTATTTGCTCCTTTTTAGCCCTCTGTCAGTGTGTCTGCACAGCTTCTGGTCAGCTTGGACCCTGCACAGAGTGAGCTTGTATTCCTCTGAGGTGTTGGAATTCATGTCTGCCTGAAAGAGGACTAGAGAAATTAATTTAGGAGTATTTGTTGCACATAAAGGATTAAAGCAGACGTGTTTTCAGCGAGAAACCTCTTTGTTCATGCTTCCTTGTCTCTTATGAACAGTGTTAATTTGAAAGTGGCCCCAGGACCTCTAGGCAGTAGTTGCCAGTTACAGAACAGAGGATTAGTTTGAAAGTTCATGTAAATAGTTGCAGATGGGTGATGCTTCCTGCTGTTGTTTCTGCATGGCAGCCAGATAGAAATTGTCAGGCATCAGATCCTCGGTATTTTTCTGAATCAACTTTATTTTTAATTTGGCAGCCTGTCTGTGTTTATTCCTGGCTAAAGCCTGAAGTGAAAATTGATAGCTTCTTGGAAATAGTCATGCTAATTTTGCTCATAGTGATAGTTCTTTTGAGTTTTTTTGTCTTGGTATTCTAAGCACACTTACAATATACAAAAGTTCTGCATGCAGAGTCAGTTGGATCTGAATGCCTGTAAGCACTTCACTTTCTAGTAGCTGTGACCTAGGGCATAGTAAATTTAGCAGTAGCTAGTCCACAATGAAGGTAAAAATTTGAATCTGGATCATAGTAAAAGTAGAATAAGATGGTGAACTGCTATTTCAGCAGCATGATGAATTGAGCACTTCAGAATAGTACAGATCTAAAGATACTTTGTATCTTCCAAAGGCTTTGTTTCAGCTATGATAGAGTTTAAAAAAGCACATTAAAAATAGCATGGTAAGCGGTATATAAATGTGTGTGCAGTAACACTATAAAAATTTATAGGAATAAGTTTACCTCAGAGGCAAAAACCATAGTTACCCAGAAATGAAGATACCAAGGGCTCTGATCTAAGTTTTTTCTCTCATTAGAAGCAGCTGGTTTCAGCAATGCATCTCTCATTCTCCTTCATCAGCTGGAGGATAAGACAAAAGCACATTCCTTCTTCATTGAGTTTCTTCATCAGGTAAGTTCTACTGTTCTTTTGGTGTCAGCACACACAGGTTATTATTTTGTCTTGAAGTTTTTCTTCTAGAACACTGTTTGAAGTGCATGTGGTGGTTTGTTTTTTTAATGAAAGGTTGGTGTGTTTGAACGTCTGGGCAGTTTTCCCGTGCGAGGGATGCCGATGGCAACTCGGTTGTTGCTCTGTGAGCATGCAGAGAAACTGGCAGCAGCTATTGTTCTCAAGAATCACCACTCTAGGCTGGCTGATGTAGTGAATGCTGCTATACTGATCACACTGAACAGAAGGGAGTGTGATATTCCACCAAGTCTTACCCCAGCAGATGTGTTCTTCCGAGAGGTAAGAGCCCTGTTATTTCTAAACTACTGTACAGAATTGCATGTAGCAAACATTGCAGTGCTTTAATGCGCACTTTGAAACTTTTCCCTTTAAAAATCAGTTCAGTTTTACAGAATTACCCTTTAAATGGGGTTGGTGTGGTAGTATTTTTCTCACTTTAGTGTATGTACTTTTTTGTGTCTGCAACTGAAATGTAACTGTGACAAATTTCATGTAGTAAAAGCAAGGTTGTTATAATTTCCAACTACCCAATATGGAAAAGCAATGAAAAAAACCAAGTGAAATTCTCTGACATACAAGGAGATTTATGCTAAATTATAATTTTTAAGGCATAGACTGAAGAGTTTGAAGCTTTCCAGGTCATGGAGCTGCTTTGATGGACTGTCCTGGATTGATTCAGTCTCTCATAATTTTTGTCCTCCCTAACATTAGTTAAGTTGAGCTAGTTGTGAGTTTATGCCACGTTCCAGTCAAGTGCTTTGTCTTTACTTCTTTCTTCCTTGTTGAGAAGAACTATGCATGAAACATTTATTCTTAGGAAATTTTTTTCCTGTGGAGGGCAGTAGTTGCTAATGGAGAAAAATAAATATAAAAGAAAATAGAAATAATAGTCTGCCATTTAAAAACAGATATGTTATGCAGTATACTTTATCTAACAAAGGTTCTGCTGCCAGATATTTCAGAAGATGATGGAGGAATATGCTTAATGAAAGTGCATGGAGTTGCCTTCAAAAATGAGGATTTTTCTTTTTCCTTCCAGATTTAAGTCCACAAAAAAGGCGTTTTTTGTATTCAGTTTTGTATGAAACAAAGGGTGGTGATTGCATTATCCATTAGAGTAGTTGATACCTTTTAATAATTTTGGCTGTTGATGTGGTTTCTACAATAGGTTTATTTTTCTATACAGCTTTTAACTTGGCTTTCAGGCATCAGCTGATAATGGATGTGTTCGTCTTCAATGCTGTTTTTCTTTCTGTCTCTAAGGTGTCCCAGATAGATTCCATCTTTGAATCCTTATTGGAAGAGGAGGAACAAATCCTGAAGGATATGCCTATTGAGTCAATTGAGTGGGCCCAGATAGTTGTTGATGTGAACAACATCATAAAGGTATAAAACCGGGTTAACTAAAATGTTTGGGGGAGGGGAAGGTGAGCATTGAAGAGGACAGGACAAATTGAATGCAGCACATCTGAGTTACTGACATGAGGGCAAAAGTGAATGCACTTCTCACATGCCCAAATATATTAGGAAGGAGAAGAAGGCCTTGTGCAGAATTAGGGACATTCCTTTTGCTCCTGAGCCACTGCAGCATTGTTGGAAGCTGTGAAATCACTAATATGTAGCAAAGAGTGAAGAGCTTGTGTTTGAGCACTGAGGTTTCTTGCTCAGCCAGTATGTGCTCCTCTGTACAACAGAGAAAGTAGTACAGAAGGTAGGGGGGTATTAAAAGAATGTTTCAGAATTATAAAAGACAACATCATTTATGGTCTGTGTATATGGAGGTAGACTTTAAAATGCTTACATCCTTGCCTTTAAATAGGACATGCTGCAAGCTGCCTGTCAATATCGCCAGTCTAGAGCCTGTTTATATAAAACCGGAGAGCTTCCAGAAAGAGAACCTGAGTATATTCCATGGACAGGTGAGAAATTATTATTAAAAGCTTATGAATTATCCTAAGAAAGTTCTTTTCATAAGTTTCAGAACACATGCATTTCAATCTGAATTTTAAACTTACTGTTAAAAGCTGCTGCAGGGTCTCAGTAAGAATAAGGGATGCTGAAGTTTTCACTTAGGAAATGAAATGGAATGAATCAATGAACACTTATTTTGTCCAGTGTTGATGATAATTTTTCAAAGCTTGCATTGCAAATTTGACTACATAACCACAAGTTTGGAAGACAAAACTGATTTTATAATTTTTTAAAGTATTTTTTAATGCATTAGTTCTGGTTGTCAGATCTGGGACACACATAACATTTAAATAAATCATAAAATGTGATCTGTAACTGTTTTAAAAGAACTGGTGAATCTCCACTTCCATGTGTTTTGTTGGTTTAATAGCATGAAAAACTATGAGAACCAATGTTTGCGGAAGCAAGCAGTTTTCAGTTGGTGCTTAAGCTTCCCTCTGGCCTCTATGTGTAAAACACACTTGTTTATTGCTTCCAAGGTAACAGTCCTGTGAGTAGCAGGACTCATGCAGACTATGATTTGGTCTTGCGTTCTGATGACTACATCCAAGTATTTAAGGCAGGTTAACAGATGTTGCCTTTTCCTTGTGTGTGTGTGTTCTTCTACTTTGCTTAGAGATCATACAGGTGATTCTTTTCTTCTGGAAAAAGCTGGGGTTGATAGTTGGCAGTGTTGAGCTGTGTAATTCAGGGAGTGTTTTTTTATTTACCACATCTTGGCCAAATTTAGTATGTGAGAGTAGGTGTTTATTGGGGGCGGGGGTGATGATAGTGTTGCTTTGATTTCTATGATTCTATGAATCTTAACATTTTAGGGGTTGGAATTGACCTGCCCTGGGCAGGGACACCTCCCACTGGACCAGGATGCTCAAGACCTCATCCAGTCTGGCTTTGAACACTGCCAGGGTTGGGGCAGCCACTACTTCCCTGGGCAACCTGTTCCAGTGTCTCACCACCCTCACAGTAAAAAACCTTTTCCTAATACCTAACCTAAATTCCTCGTCCTTCAACAAACATTTGTTAGCTTTTTTCCTTCCATTTTTTTGAATTATACATAGTCATGTTTTTGTTATGCTTCAACATAGATTCTTGTGGTGATGGGATTACTGTTTTAACATCCACTGTGTTGTTTTCCCAAGCATCCAGTGCTCTCCGTGCGGCAATAACTCGTCAGCATGGGACCATTCTGAAGGTGGTGTATCCCCAGGTGGACAGTAACCTCCGCAGCATTGTGGCTGAGCAGCTGGTGGCACTCCTGGATTGTTTCCTAGATGGCTATGTTTCTCAGCTGAAGTCTGTGGATCGCCTGGCTGACCAGGAGCGATACAGCAATCTGGAAATGGAATATGTACAGAAAAGAACAGAACTCCTGACTCCTCTCCGTAAGTACTTGTCTGTTTTCCTTGCTGCAACAATTTAAATGGTCCATTCGATGAGGAAATTACACAAACCTGATAGAGTAAATGGCATCTGTGTTTGAATTCTGTTTGTGCTACACATTTGCTTTCAAAGTATAAATGACTGATTTATGATTTAATGAGGTATTTGCAAAATAAGAACAAGTTACAGGATTGCATCCAGAACTGCATCCATGTGCATACCTCTTATTAGACATGCTGCTGCTTGAATTCTCTTCTTCTGCTAACTTGTTATGTTTTTCTGGCAGGATTTTATCTTGTGCTGCTTGGCTGAAAATAGACCAAAAATGGATTTCTGAATGTTTATATTGTTGCAAGTTAACATAAACTTATATGCCTGAAAGCTTGCTTAGTGTTTATCAGGGAAATGTTACCTTTTGGATCTTGATTACTTAATAATCATACCTATTGGTTAACATGTTGGATGTGGTCAAGTCTTTAATGAATAATTGACAGAAAAACTCCTTTTTCAAGTGGAGATAGCTTGAAGTAAACACATTTCAGTAACTTTAAAAAAAAGTTTTTTGTTAGATTAAAACAAACTATATAAGTAGAGCAATGTAATGATCATTATTGAGCATTCTGAAGGAAAGTTTCTTTAACTGCCATTTTCCATTTTACTGACACTCATGGACTCTGTTGGCTTATAAACATGACATTTTATATCATTGTGTTCAATCTAAGGTTCATATTTCCCTGCAAACAAAATTGAGAATTCTGCTCCTACATATTTAACTGAACCAAAAAGAAAGATTCTAAATAATATTTTTAATACAAGCCCCATTGTCTTTATTTGTTCTGTTCTCTAGCAAAAGCCTTTTCCTGCTGCTTTTTCATTTTGTGTAATAAAGTGGCTGTTATTACAGATATTAAGTCATGGGTGGAATCCCCTTCCCCAGTAAAAAGAGCAGATGATGCTACCTTTAAGAGCAAACAGGATCTGTTCTGGCCATGTAGTATTCTAAACTTCTCTTCTTCCCTCTTACACTGTGGGACAGAGGTGATAGGTATGAGTTTTCATGTGCAGTGGAGATGTATTTAGTCAGGAATGTTTCTTTGGGAATGTATAAGTATCTCCTTGATGTGAGCACTTGAAATTTGTTTTCATTTCTCTGGTCTCCATCCTTGGTCATTCGCTGACAAAGATGAGCTTGTTTGAAATAACTTCTTTTCTGTGGTTGTTTAGTTTCCCTGGGACAGTACCAGCTGGCAGCTGCCTTAGCAGAGAAGTACTGCGACTTTGACATCCTGGTGCAAATGTGTGAGCAGACAGACAACCAGGCCAGATTACAGCGTTACATGAGTCAGTTTGCAGATCAGGCAAGTCTTTTTCTGCTTCCTTCAGAGAGTATTTTATAGTAAGCTTGCACCTGAAACGTTGCAAAATTTATTATTTCTTTTTGGTTTTTTACGTGTTTGGTTTTTTTGATGCATATATATTTGCATATCATACAGGAGTAATGTGGAAAATTGAAGGCAACATTCACTGTAAAAAGTGGAGTATTTTATCCTGAGACTGCAAAGCAAGTCAGCAGAAATGCAGCTATGAGCTGCATGGGCAGTGGCTTTTTGTGGGACTCTTTTAGAGCCTCAGTCACGTTATTTCACTCACCTTTTTTTTTTTTTGTGACTTCTTCACTGAGGTGCTGTTGTCAGTGTACTGTTGTTTTATTAAGCTAATGCACTACAAAGTTAAGGGTGATCTCCAAAAGAGAGGATGAGATGTTGTTAAATGTATAACTAAAAAACGTAGTTCATGTCTAAGTACAAGAGCGTTTAAGAAGAGTAGGAAGGTCCAGGTGGTGTTGTGGGGTGTTTTGCATTGTCCTGCTATGTATTTGGACAGTTTTTCCAATGTCTGTTAAATTCTAATGTAAAAGCTTCTAAGTGTGCTGAAATGTGGGAAAGCTTAAGGAAAAGGCAGTGGAGACTACTTGAAGGGAGGGAGACTAGGACAAAAGGCTTGTAGTTTGAGAGCTAGTGAGATCAGTTTGTTTAGCTTTCCACAACAGCTATGGAAAGAGAAATCCTGCAGTACAGTTTTCCTAATGAAGAGAACAGAAAGGTTGTTTTAATAAGAAAAACCAGAAGTATCAGTAATGGACAGAAATGATGATAAACTTTTTTAATAGTGAGGCTTAAATACACAGCCTGACCATCAGAGGGATTAAATTATCTTTTTTTTTCCCCCTCCTCACATGGTTCAACTTAAAGGGGAGATATAAAACTTCCTGAAAAGAAGTTATTGTGGCAAATGTGGAGCTGAATAGGTCGAGTATAACGGAAAGACTGTCAGCCTGATGGCCTCATCAAACTTCATTTTTAAAAATTGTTAATGCAAGTAAAATTTAGCATTATCCTGAAAAGTCTAAATTAAATCTCAAACATATATCCTGATTAGTGATTTCATATTGAAGTTTTTGAGGACAAAATAGGGGATCTTTTAAATTCAAAAAAGACAGGTTTTTCAACAGTGCCCAAGAGGAATAAGGTTGTAGATTCACTTGGAGATGGGAGGGAATGTTTCAAAAACAGTGACAGTGGAAACAAACTTATTTGTGGAAGGAAATAGTAAGCTCAGGCAAAGGAAAAGGTATAAAAATGAGCTTAGAATTGTGATTGATGTGATACCTGTTTCCATTCTTGTGTGTTAATGTGAAGAATTACATTTCACACTTCCTTTGCATTCATTGGAGGATTCTTTATCAGCATCTGTTGCTGTGTTTATCAGCATCTGTTGTAGAGTAGCTCATGAACACTTTAAACACGTTTTCTCTCAGGACTCATATTTTTTCATCGAGACTGTATTTTGTGTTATTTGTATGTCTGGTTTTATTAAGCAGGTTCCTGCTATGTTCTTACCTCTTGTATTTTATGAAGCATTTTGCCTGAGAAGACAAACAAGATATTGAAATGTCACTTTTAAAATATGTTCGTGTTTGTTATGTTCAGAATTTTTCAGACTTCCTGTTTCGCTGGTACCTAGAAAAAGGAAAGCGAGGGAAGCTGCTATCTCAGCCTATTGCTCAGCATGGACAGCTGGCCAGTTTCTTGCAAGCTCATGAACATCTGAGCTGGTTACATGACATCAACAGTCGGGATTTGCAAAAGGTAGGGTTTCTTAAATACAACCAAACTGAAATATCACATGTTAAACAGGTCAAGTACATATTCAAGTAGTCAACTTATCTATTTATGACTCTTCATCATCAAAAGACAGCTTATCTAGATGAGTTAGGGGAGAGGTGACACAGATAATTAATGGCGTACCAAAAGTCTCCCTCCAGGAGTCTCATATATCACCTAATCCACTGCACTATATAATGGAAAATAGGGTGGCTTTTCATCCCTTGTTGGTGACCAGTATTTTTTACCTATGAAATTTGGTTTGGCTGTGTGATCACTGCTTCCATGGATTTGGGGGTTTAGAGTGAATATTGATAGCATTATAAGAGAGGGAAAAACTGAAACTTCTATTTCAAAATTAACTTTTTAAAGTTAAGGAATTGGGAGGTGTCACAAAAGTAAGAAAGCTGTTGATTACTTAAATCACTTACATGGCATAGTAAAAGTATTTTTTAATAGCAAACACACACATACATAGATTATTGTGACATTGTTTTTAAACATCATCCTTTGTTGCCTTCCAGGCTCTCCAGTTATTCTTTTCCCTCTTCCTGCTGGTCATTCTTTCCATCCTTCTGCTAGACTTACAAATGTATTTCACTTTGGCAGTTAAACTATTTCTAAACAGAAATGGCTTCTTTCAAGCCATGTGCACATTTGTTAAGCATGCAAAGCATGGAAACATCTATCCTACTGCAGATTGGAGGCCAATAATACAATATACCCCTTTAAAAAAAACCACCCACAAAACCCAACCAAAGCAAACAAAAACCACTCTGAGAATATTTTAATACTCCATTTGTGTCAATCAAGGTTTTCTGTGTTGTAGCAAAACACTGTGAAGAGGGGACAAGGATTCTAAAATAAACAGCTAATACAGTCTGAATAGTTTATTACTGAGGAAGTGCACAGAAACTTTCTGTTCCTTGGTCTGACAGATAAATTCTTGTCTGTGTATTTGTTTGCTTCAGCAGTTTAAACACATAATTCAGTTCTTTCAAATTCCTGAATGAACAAGTAAATCGATCTGCATGCAGAAGTGTTCTGTCAAAGCGTGTTTGCCTGGCTTGGCTGGCAAAGCCTTGAATAAGATCCCTGAGATGTAATATGTGAAGTTGCAATTTATCCTTTGATCATAAGGTAGTTTTTCTTGATTAGTACTGAAAAGATATTTTTATTATATAATTGGAGTAGAGATTTATATCTCTCCCTGAAGAGTGTAATGCAGAGTTTTATTGTGCAAATTGTACAGCTTTCTAAAGTAAGGGTTTTAGTATTACAAACAACAAATGGCTGAGAGGCTGCTGATTAAATCCTTACCTGTTAACCTTCTGATGTTAACTTGTAAAACTGATTTCTAACATATTTATTGATTTTAGGCTCACAGAACATTGCAGACTTTGGCGAATATGGAGACACGATATTTTGCAAAGAAGAAAACACTTCTTGGCTTAAGCAAATTAGCTGCACTAGCATCTGACTTTTCAGAAGACATACTGCAAGATAAAATAGAAGGTAAGAAATAAAAAGTGTGAAGTGAAGAACAGGCTAATTAAGTTATTGAATTAGAATCATGTTAATTTTTTCAGATTGTTAATTTGTTACATTAAGAGCTCTAGTTTGATGTGGTAAGGATAATGAGCTGATGATTTTGCTCATTTTAGGAAGCACAAGGAAGACAGCGTGAGGCAATAACCTCAGTGTTCGCTTTCACCTGTGAGCTAGGACTACGAACATGGAAAATTTGTACCTTTTCACTTCTTCCTAACAACGTGTAAAATGTTGCTCTAAATAACAAGCTGAGAAATTAGACATTTCTGAGGTGGCTGAAACTTGTAGATCATTTCACACTGAATGTGTTTTCATGAATCTGCATTTTGTATTTCAAATCCTAGGTTAAAATTGCTTAATTTCTTAAAGCCTGTTTATTGAACAGCTTTCAGTTCTGAATTCTTCTCAAGTCCTGAGGCTGTTAGACTGTACAAGGAAATCCAGTAACTGTGCTGTGTGGTAATAATGTACCTGAAAATATATACAGTTGCTCTCAGCATCTTGTTCTCTGTATCTAGAAAGGTCACTGTGACAATGCTTTGTTGTGCTCTAAGTGAAATGGCATTAATGGGAAAAGTATGAACACTTATTCTGCTTCGTTACCAAATGCAGCAGTTCCACTGCTCTGCCACATTCCTTTAGAAAATACTGTTTGCAGCACATGTGCTGTGAGCTGGTGGAAAAGCAGTTCTGCACTCCTGGTTAAGGTATTCTGGCCACCAGGGGGAAGCTTTGGAATATGACTCAAGGTTACTGCTCAAGCTTATTTCTGTTTATCTGTATATTTACCCATCTGTGTTATGTACAGTTCCTAAATCCTGTTGAAAAAAACTGGTAACAATTATGTTCACTAAGAAGGCTTTACAAATTGTTTTTAGCTCATAATAATAATGTATGATCTGCCTTTTAAATTGTAAAACATTGCATGCAATCTTAAAGTTTAAATTTGTTTTTTCTTTGCTGTGAAAAACCTATGCTGATGTGAAGAATCTCGTCTTGAAATAGGAAAACTGTAGAAAAAATGAGACTATCGAAGCTTTATTTCAATAGACTTGTGGACAAAGTTTGTTCTGGACTTTGCTACACATCTCTATATGACATGTGATATAGCCTTTAAAACTTATGCTCTTTATCTATCAGTTTCCTGTTGATAAAGAAAGAATAACTATTTCTGACACATTTTGCTTATCCCTTTAAACACATAAAAATCTCCTTAGAACTACTTTCCCCATTCTACCGTGCAGTGGAACTGGATGGGAAGGGCAGGGTTCACATAGTGTGGCTGATATTATTCCATTTCTATTGTCTCAGCCTAGTAAGTTTCTAACCCTGAAGCAGATCATAATGGAAAATAATACAATCAAAAATTGAGTAATTCATGAGCTGGAACAAGCCCATAGCACAAGTCTTCAGCCAAAAGGTAGCTCCTAAAAATTGGAACCAACTTACTTTCCTATGCATAATGCAATAGCTTCCATCCAGTCCTATGTATTCATTTTGTAGTTTTGGGGGAAAAGTGGAGTTACTCATCTGCATTACACTGGGAACCTGAGTGGGAAGTAAGAAGTAGTTCACCAGGATGGCAATATTGAAGTATCGCTGTGCTTCAGGAACGTAGATGAGTGTCCAAACAGAATGTTTCATAACAAACACTTGTAGACCTGAATTATATTACAACTTGACAGTTATTATTGTGCCACAGAAGTTATTATTGCATTTTAATAACATGGAACATTCATTTCCTTAAATGACTACAAGAAATATCGGAGCAGGAGCGATTTCTGTTACATCAGGAGACACTTCCCGAACAATTACTGGCAGAGAAACAGTTGAACCTCAATGATATGCCAGTGTTGTCTGCATCTCAGCTCATTGATGTAAGTATTTCAGGTTTTCTTCATCACACAGGTAATGTTCCAGTATGTTTTCTGCCACTGTGTGATAAAATAAATAAGATCACAGCTGTGTTGGTCCCTTACAGGACTTGTTAAGGACCTACAGATCTGATGTATGAATCGATATAACTTTGCTTTGTTTGTACCAGCACCAAACTTCAGAATGCTGGGTTTAGTTCAAATTTTTTCTTGTTGAATGTGTGCTTTAGAGTGCTGATAGGAGAAAAAGCAAATCAGAGTCATGGTAGAAGTTGATTGACTGGTCTAAGCCAGTTTTTGCCTTCATTTACCGTCTCGTTAGGTCAGAACTTGGAAGGCAAAATGAACAGTGAAGGATGCTGCAAGAGAGAGAACGGAAGGACTGGAAGTAGAAAGAGGCTTTTGGTCACCTGTTGCAAAGAGGCACCTGAAGTCTTTCTGCTTTTGTTTTCTTTTACAAAAACCCAACCCCTAATGCAATATAAGCATTAACTGCTCCCATACTGGGATCACTAATAGTGCTGACTCCTTTTCCACACCCTTTTCTGGTAGCCAGGAACCAGCAGCCTTACTGTTTCTGCCAGGTTGGCCACATTTTTACCATCCAGTGATGCACACAAAAAACCTTCAATGAATAACAGCGATACATTGAAAGAAAATCAGGTCCTGTCTGGATGTCAGTTTTGTAGCTCCTTACTTTTCTGTAATCCCATGGAAAATCCAAGGCATATTTGTTTAGATTCTCCTTGTTTTCTTAGAACAGTGCTAACAGCAGATAGTGAAGTTGTTACCTGTGTCTTTAAGTGAGACTATCTGTGGGATTAGGGAAGAGTAGGAAGTGTCACTCATGACTTGGCAAGCACTGGCACCACCACAGGTTTCTTTCTGAATTCTCTCTATGGTCATACTTGCTGCTTGCAATGCAAGAATGAAACGCAGAAAGTGTAAATTAAGAGTGTTAATGTTAATTTTCCTTTGAAGTACTGATTTAGAACTGGGGGATATGACAGCAAACTTGCTGTTTTTAAAAGGTGAAAGGCAGCACATGTGCTTAAGTAATGCTTTGAGCTTAATTACCAAAATAATTTTGAGACCTTATTTGTGGAGCTGAGCTCTGGCTACAATAGTCCAGGAATCTTACAGCCTTAAATGGCATTTAAATTTGAAACCTAGCAGCCTTATATCCAGTGTCATTTGTCCACACACCACCGTCATGTAGGTGGAATGCTGCACTAAAACCTTAAGTATATTCCTTACTATAAAAATACTCACAGTTGAATCAAGGCATATTTTCATGAGAAGGTCATGTAAGTGGAAAATACATGGTAGTCCTTCCACCAGATTTGTCCATGATAGCAGTTACATTCATTTGTAGTCTAAAAATAGTGTTTATCTCTCATGTCACAGATGTACATATGTGATGAGAACAGAAGAGCCAATGAGTATGACTTCAAGAAAGCGCTTGATCTGCTGGAGTATATTGATGAGGTAGGAAAACGTTTTGAAGGATTTCTAACCCAGAGACTTATTTTTTATTTATTATTATTTAAGCTGGGATGGTGCATCTGTAGTTAATTAACATACTAGCTTAGTGTACAGTAATTAAAACAACCCCTGATGTGTTTTTTCAGTTTGTTTTTAAGTCACTGGTGACTTCATGCCAAATTCGGTTTAGATAATCTTAAGAAAAATGACACTCTTCATCTTCACTTCCCATTTATAGTCTCTAGTTTCTTTTTTAGAGCCTTGCTTCTCTCCAGGCTCTCTCCAAACAGGATGAAGATCATTTGTTTTTAGTAGTTTAGTTCTTATATCTTTCTTCTGGGCAGTTTCACTGATTGTTCATGAGATAATGTGGGATAGTCACCAGCTTTTTAACATGTAAATCGCATTGAAGCACAGATCTGCTATCTCATTTGGTTTCAAATAAATATATATATATATTACATTTAAATAAAAGTCACTCTAAACCCATGAGATGCCGAAATTATTTTTCCACAGATATTTAAGTTTCTTAACAACCTATGTAGAACTATTCAGCGCTAATTGGAGATGGTGGTTTGGAGTCTAAAAACTAGCTGTTTCCTAGTTTTCCATGCTTTTCTGTTGCAGAAGCATAGTTGAGACCCATTCTCTTGCTTCCAGGCTTCTAAATTCAAGTGTTTGTGGTTACCCTTATTTCTGATGAGGGGAATTTAAAGTAGGTGTGATGCTTCAGAGCTGGAAAAAAACAGTGTCTTTTTTCTGACATCGCATTTCAAAAGGGACTCTGACACCAGTTCTCTGAAGTTTCTGTGCAATGAAGAAACTGCCCTTTCCAAACCAAATATGGATCTTTGAAGTCATTTACTGATACGTTCATAAAACATATATCCTGATGTGGACTCTAATGCATGCCAGTTGGCTTGGCCCTGCTGAAAAAAGACCCTGAACTGCAGTCACCATTTATCATGTGATAAATGAAAACTTAGCTAGAATACAATGTTTTACAAATTGGTATTTTAAAATGTGTCCTTTTTCACATTAAGTTTGTTGGTCTTTAGCACTGGAGTGGTGATATAGAAAGTCTGAGCTGCGATTTCAAATGGAAACAAACAGTCTTTGGTGTTTCAATAGTCTGATCAGATCATCTGTTAAAACAGCATGTGTTTGAAACACGTTCAGTGATTGAAGAATCTGTCACTGGTATTATCTGTGTTACAGAGTGATTATTTCTTTTGTGAAAAAAGTACGATTTTAATTTGCCTGTCTTTTCTCCTCATACAAATTTAAGGAAGAAGAAGTGGATGTAAATGATCTTAAACTTAAAATTCTTTGTAAGGCTCTCCAAAGAGATGGGTAAGTATGAACAAAAGTTACTGGGAGTATTTGTGACACAGCTTTTCCAGAATTAGATTTTAGTGTACTGTTCTTTAGCTCACAGAAAAGATTGAATTTCATGGTATAAGGTCAGTAAAATAGAATGTATCTGATCAGAACATATCTTTTTATTTGTAAAGTGAAACCCCAGCAAAAAATTCCGTAGTGCTTTGTTCGCTTATCTCACTGGCAACCTACTATGCATTCTTGGCACCTGACAATGAAATGTGCCCCATGCAACTTTTTTTCTTAAACCCTTTCCTAAAGGTAAAGGAAGTGACCAATGCTGATTTTTTTTTTCTCTTTGGGGCATCTCAAATAGAAGCTTTCTAATAAGAGCAACATGTGCAGATGTCACTCCTGCAAGCTTTTATTTCACTTGGTTTTGGCCATTGGACCACACTGACAAGTTCATGAACTTTTTGGGTTAAACTGTATTCTTGACTGTAAGAGATCAAACCTTAAATACTGCTTAGGAGAGCCACTCTTATGGACCTTAAAAACCAAGCACAGGCTGAATCCAATTGGCTGCAAGAATCTTCTCATCAAACACTGGGTACTGTTCTCTCCCAGGTTAAATACCTCAAACACCATTTCCTCCCTAAGTTTCAGAAGTCTTCCTGCTTTTCCAGCTCCCATCTGTGTTCCAAGAGAGACCTAAGGAGGAAATGATGAGGAGAGAATACACTCCAAATGCACTGTGCCATTTGTGGTTAAAATGGAAATAAGCAGCATTTGGATTCACACTTGTGCATAGGATAGATTCCAAAGGGCAGTGGTTTCTAGAAAATAAATTCCTAGTTGCATGACTAAGTTATTGCTACATATGACTCAAATAATATGCAGAAACAGGTTCATATTATTCCAAGTGTTTTCCCTTCCTGTTATTTTAAAGATGGAAGGATCCAGAACTCCTACATGGCGCCAGCCCAAGTACTGGTTTATGACCTGTCTACCCTGGGCCAAGAACAGAGTGTTGAAACAAACATATGTAATGCTGACAAGATTTTGGCCACTCGGGTAGCTGCCCAGATGCAATTGAGATGACTTTATACTGAATAATGTTTAGAAAACTTGATGTCCCAATTGAGTTTCCAGTCCAGCAAGGCTCACAAAGGCTTACAAAGAGGTTGATTGCTGATTCATAAGACATAGTGTTAACTTTCATCTGTGTGCAAACGTAAGCGGTCAACATGTTACAGTACCTGCTTGTAAGGACATCATCTGTTTTCTAGCTTAAGGGCTACAGATTGGGGGTAAGGTTCTTGGGTAGGATGGGGTGCCTTGCTGAGCTTGCTCCTGATGTTCTGGTAGGGTCTTCAATTCCTCCTCTGTGCCTAAGAAAAAATTCCCCTACCTCCTTCTCTCCCCCCTTAACTCACATTCTTCCCAGTAGAATTAAAGATGAAGTCGTAGACATTTGGGAGTCGAAGTGACATCCAGGGTGACACCATGGTTTCAGTGAAGTACAGAGGATATGTCAGTAATAGGTTCTGGGGGTCAGGTCCGCATCCATTGCATGCATGTCCCACTGGCTCATGGTAGTTTAGGGAGTGATATGAGAACTTGTTTTTTCTAGCAACTTAACATATGGGACAGGAAATTTTAACAACGGAAGAGTAAGAACCACAACCAAACAAGTTAGGTTGGTGTTGACCTTAAAACTGCTACATATGGAGTTCTACAAGGATGAAAAATTGCCATTTAAAATAATCTTTCTCTTAGGAAAATCTGTTTGGGATTTATTTTTTTTTTTGTTTTAATCATGGATGGGACTGGCATTCATGAGTCTTCACATCCAGTCGCAAAGGAAATAAACTTTGTTTCGTGTTCGTGTGTGCTGTTACAACTGCAACTTAGGTTTTACTGTTGTTTGTTTCCTCCTTACTTTTCTCAGTGTTTGCTTTTTGGTTTGGTTTGGGGTTTTTTCATGTATATTAGAAAATTGCTTCTCTTGCTTTATACTTTCATCTCAATCGTAAAATATAGTTAGTGAGAACAGGTGTTGGTTCTCTTGATGGATAGCCATTTTATTTTATCAAATAAGTAACGTGTTTGGTTGGGTTTTTTGTAGTTTGAAAGATGGGAAACATTTCTGTAGTCTCCTAACTGGACTACATTGTAGTAGTGCAATTTCATAGCAGTTTTACTCTTGGAATAAAGAATAATTAACACAAATTAGAAAAAAACTCTTAGCTGTAGACAAGCACATAATGCTTCCATGTGGACATGTATTAAGCACCTCTGGTAATTTATCAAATTTTCCTGTTGTTTTTGTTCTTGTTAGTTTTCATTTTATTTCATCTGTGCAATTCTTACCCCAAATTATTCTTTGGCTTGCAGATGGTCCTGTTCCGATGGTAGAGATGATCCAATTGAAGCATCTAAAGATAGTATATTTGTGAAAATACTACAGAAACTATTGAAAGAAGGTGAAGTGTACTTCAGTGTAGTTGAATGCCTTGAAATTGTTTAGTTGTTTCAAAAGCTGCTGAAAATGAACACTAGTATTCAAGAAGTAGTGCTAATAAATTCTCGGAGTAATAAAGCTGCACCATTGAAATCATACGGAGCTAATTCTATTACTGTAAAACATTTAGGGGGTAAGAGAGGAGCAGATTTCTGGGTTGTAATGTTAGTGCCCTCAAATTATTTGTTCAGGAGGGCACCCATCAGATTTTTAGCAGTTTCTTACCGTACAGTCTTCCGGAGTTAAATACATATCTTCTGTACGATACAGGGTTAATAACTAATTGACTGTCACTCAGAAGAGCTTAATCTATTTTGAATAAAATGTCTTTTTGCTTTTGTTTGCCCTCTTCTAAAACAAAACATCTTTGTTGTTTTTGATACACCTGCAGTTCTCCAGTTAAAGCTAACCATAGGCAGTTATGGCCATGGAAGTTGCAGCTGGAGGAGGGAGAGGGAGGAGTGAAGCACCTAAGAGACAAAGTCTGGTTTAAATATTACTACATATGAACTTTCTCCAGAACAGAGAAGGTTCTATGTGAAAAATGCAAAAATCAAGTTCTTCAGAACAGTTCCAGTTTAGTGTGTTCGATCCTGTCAATTTCCTTCCTTTTGTGAGGTTCTCCCTCCCTAGGCTGAACTGTGGCAACTGAGAGATACTTATTACATATATTGACTGAGCTTGCTTTTCTCTTTCCTTTTTTGTTTATTTATTTATTTTCATTTTGGTGAAGTCTTATGTAAAGACTTGGATTTTAAATTTAATCATTAAATTACTGAATTCTGTTTCGGTAAGAAATTATTAGTTTTTTTAATTCAGTTTTACAGGCGACTTGAGCTCTATTATTTCTTGACATGTATAGTAGAATTAGAACTTCCCAATTCCAAGAGAATAATTTAACTGTGAGGCAGGCACAGGTGTTTACTTAGAAATTATCTTAACTGCTGAGGCAGAGTGCTTTGATCAGTGTTCTAATAGGCACTTTTGTGTTCTAGGAGTTCAGCTAAGTGAATATTTGCCGGAGGTGAAGGATTTGCTGCAATCAAATGTACTTGGCAACTTGAAATACAACGCTTACTTCGAGTTTGTGTTAAAAGCAAACTATGAATTCTATGTTCAGGGACAAGCATGATTCTCACTGGGTTTTAAAATACTTTTTCTAAAGAACTTTTTTTATGTTCTGTTTCTATTTTTGCTAAAACTTTGTGATAAAATCTATGTGACTAATATACTTGGTCTTAAGTGTATAAACATTGAAGCTTTAGTCAGGGAAGGCAGAGTTGTGTTTTCAGGCAAAAGAAAAATAAAGTTTTCATTTTCTGTGCCTTTCATAAACTTACTGTTTTGTTCTGTGTTTTCATGAGTATGAGTCCTGCCTGAGACTCAAAGATACACAGACATACAGGGTGAAATGTGGGAGCCATTGCAGAACCTGGGGACTTCTGCTGTCCTCAGTGGGGCTGTGATTTCAGTTCAGAGAAAATGCTGTGTCTGCGTAGGTTACTCAAGAAACAACTGGTTATTCTATCAGATGACTCCACTCTTTCTTTGTAAAACACTTTTTGCTGTAGAAACAAGATATTTTCAATTTTGTGTTAAATATTACTGACACAAAAAGGCTAACTGGCTTGTTGGTGATCACTCAGCTTGTCTGTGACAGATAGGAGTAAAGCACAGTTCTCATTCATAGCCCTCGGGCCAGTAAATAAACCATTCTTTCAGTTTGTCTGTAAGATTAAAGTTTTTCAAAACATTTTAATACTTGATCTATTTAACTCCCATTTAGCTATTTCTAGAACACACTGTAAGAATGAGATTAGCAGCTCACCATGCCTAGGTTCAGAAGAAACCTAGAAAGCAGTTAGGAAAGTGTGGGAGTCCAGCATGATCTTCCTTACTCCACGCCTTGTTCTCTACTCATTTTCTTTTACCCCACTGCCCCAGTTAGTTATCTCTACATAAAAGTTCCATTTAACTTCTCATTTTTAATTACTCTAATTGGCAGCAGATTGTGATCTCTAAATAAAAGTTACTGCAGTCTGATGTGTTGCACCTTTCTTTTGCAAGTAGCTCAAGAGCCAGAGAGTGACTGCAGAGCAACTTGCATGCCCTTATGTTTTACTTGTCTGGCTCCACGCCTGCTGCAACAACTTGATCCAACAGCTGAGAAGGTCAGAAGTTAAATTGGTTGAAGAGAATCCAGTTTCTAGTTTTAAAAGCACAGCTCCCCTTCCGTGGCTTCCCCTCCACCCTGTACTAATACAGTAAACTGGACTGAGAGTCTGAACATGTTTGGAAGAATAGGTTTATCTAGAGAGGTTCTAACTAATATGGGAAAGAAATGCACTAGCAGTCATCTTCTAAGATTGTTCTGTGCAGCGAACTTTGCTCTTCTGCAGTCTTGCATGACCGAGAAGTGTAAGGGTTCAAAGGAGTGGGTCGTTTAAAGCCTTGGAAGAATTCCATGTGTTAACTTAAATGTCACTTTGAGGGTGGTTTCATGTTGATAAACTTAGCAGGGTTTGGGGAGAAAGAGAATAATGGAAAAAATTATTAGGACCCCATGCTGAACTATATTCTACCTGAGATGTTAATAGACTCTTAATTTGGTGTGAAGAGGAATCTTTTTAATTGACTATCCTATTTAAAATGCTTCAGGGATGTCTCATCTCTTCCTAGACTGTTCACTGGACACCTGTATTCTGTCAGGAGTGGCAGGGCAAAGCTGGAAAGCTTGCTCCAGCAGCAGGTGTTTGTGTTCATCCTTAGCTATCCCTCTGCTTCAAAGTGTCTGGCTTCTCTCATGGGATGGTTTTATTGTGATTGGGGTAAAAGTTTCTCCAGGTTTTTGGGAAACGATGAGCCCTGTAGGCTTTTCAACTGTTTACTGCTGGGTTGGGAGGCATTTGGCACTTGTACAATGGCTTTCCATCTGACTATTGCCAAAACAGAAGGCTACTTGCAATGAGTTTACTTAAGTAAAACCTCATTAAAATAACTTCCATGTCTAAACTGACGTTTAATGCTCTCCTACTTGCAATGTTGAGCTGGTCCTCTGTTCTGTTGGGAAGTTTGAAGAGGCTGTGATTTGAGGCTGTTCCTTCTCTCCGTCCTCCTCTTCATTATGTAATAGGAGTTCTGCACCAGCACAGCTTGTCTCAGATTACTGCACAGGGAGGATGCCTTCATTTACCACTGCATATCGAAGGTCATGCCAGAGCTCTAGGTTGTTTCCAAGTGTCACAAAAACAAATAAACTTGCGACAAAGAGCTGGGTTAAAAGGGCTTAAGGAGTATGGATAGCTCCTCTTGAATAAGGACATATATATTGTTTCTTAAATAGTTATTTTCTCAGTAATGGAAAGTACACATAGTACAGGACGTGCACACTTCTATCCTTTGTTGTCGCCAGAGTAGCAGGGAAGTTTATCAGTTGTCAGTTGTGATCAATTTCAGAAGCTATGTGTGTGGATAATGATCTCCTTTGTGCCCAGCCTCTGTACTGGAAACTAACTCCAAATGTTTTCTGACTTGAGACAAAACCCACATTCATTTTGTGAGTCCAGACAGACATCAGATCTAACTGCAGAAAATGTTATTTTACTCAGAATTGGAAGAATTTAACATTGCCACTGGGTATTTTGCTATAAAGTAGATTGGGGTAAGAGAGAAAATAAAAAGGAACAGAAGGGATAGAGTGGGTCTATGCTTGCATCATGTTTCATTGAAGGATTAAGAATGTTTATCTTTCAGTGATGTTAGGCTTTCTGTTACTTGACTTCTGATTCAACACAACTGACTGTATTTTGGAAACCACAACGGAGCACTACAGTTCTGTAAATAGATTTGATGACTGTGATGCCTTTAAGTGCTTTCAGGCTTCCGATTTTTGTACTGCCAGTTGTCGATGACAGAACTGAATAATACAAGCTGAGGAACAGGCTGAGAGAATAGCATGCTTCATCCCCTGCTCCTTTAATGCAGTAACTTGACAGGAGTTCAGAATCTATAGCAGAAGTAAGAGAGCTGTCAGAGGTAAAGAGGAACACTGCCAAAGTGGAGGATGTAGAAGTTAAAGAGAAGAAAGTTGCCTGCTTCTCTGTTGAGCTGTCTGCTCTGCCTTGCAGTGAAGGAGATCACCAGCAGAAATACCTTCACTGGCTCAAAGCATGAGTGCTTCTGGCCTACTCTTCCTTCTTCCGCTCCCATCTCCCTAAATTTTAAAAGGATTTACCCTTGGCCCGTTGTGCCTTCAGAGTAGGTCTTGCAGATTGATTTGTATCAACACAGTGTCAGGGCTGCAAACCTGCTTCATTCCTGCCTCTTCTTTCCATTGGTAACCAAAATGTCTCTACAAAATCTTCCAAGAGTCCCTCATGGAATCTCGGCTTAAATACCCATAGCTGTAGGAGATGAACTGTTCCTCTTCACTTGCGCAGTACCTTCAGCTCGTCAGAGATGTCTTGCCTGTGAGGCCACAGTCCTTTTGGGGAGGGTGAGCCACAGGGATTGCGGAGCCGCCTGGGCTCAGCAGCCAGCAACGGGCACTGTCATGGCACCAGCATTCACAGCTGCGTCAGGCTCCGGGGATCAGCCACCGGGATTAATGCTTTACCAGGCCTCTCTTCAGGCATTTGTCTGGCAGATGTTATCCCGTGCATTTATTTTCCATTTTTAAATCACAGCACAGAAACGATGCCCGGCTTAACTCGGCGTGTCAGGCTGTGGCTTTCGCTCGGGCTGTGGCCGCGCACAGCGGTGCGACCTGCACACCACACACTACCTCGGCCTTCTCTTTGCCCCCCGGGCTCCCTAGAGCTGC
>NW_008690503.1:1872-2318 GCF_000695815.1 Acanthisitta chloris | reverse complement strand
GAGAAGCAAAAAGGAGAAACTGAGGCATAAAGGGGGAAACTGAGGCACAGAGAGGAAAACTGAGGCCCAGAGAGAGATTGGAAGGGGAAACTGAGGCACAGAGAGACATTGGAAGGGGAAACTGAGGCACAGGGAGAAGCCAAAAGGGAAACTGAGGCCCAGAGAGAGATTGGAAGGGGAAACTGAGGCACAGAGAGACATTGGAAGGGGAAACTGAGGCACAGGGAGAAGCCAAAAGGGAAACTGAGGCCCAGAGAGAGATTGGAAGGGGAAACTGAGGCACAGAGAGACATTGGAAGGGGAAACTGAGGCACAGGGAGAAGCCAAAAGGGTATGAGGAGATATTGGGAGGGGAAACTGAGGCACAGAGGGACAAAAAGAGGAAACTGAGGCACAGGAAGAAAAAATTGCGGCATGGGGAGATGGAGGAGAAAAAGGTGAACACA
>NW_008690503.1:0-1652 GCF_000695815.1 Acanthisitta chloris | reverse complement strand
CAGAGAGACATTGGAAGGGGAAACTGAGGCACAGAGAGACATTGGGAGGGGAAACTGAGGCACAAAAAGAAGAGAGAAAACTGAGGCACAGAGAGAAAAACTGAGGCCCAGAGAGACATTGGAAGGGGAAACTGAGGCACAGAGAGACATTGGGAGGGGAAACTGAGGCACAAAAAGAAGAGAGAAAACTGAGGCACAGAGAGAAAAACTGAGGCCCAGAGAGACATTGGAAGGGGAAACTGAGGCACAGAGAGAAGCCAAAAGGGGAAACTGAGGCACAAAGAGGGGAAACTGATGCCCAGAGAAGGAAAAGTGCTGCCCAGAGCCGAAGTGAGGCCCCAGGCAGAGCCCCAGGGCTGGTGGGAGGGACAGTTCTGTGTGTGAGTGTGTTAATGTGTGTGTAGGAAAATATTCCAACCATTCCTGCCTTTTTTGGCTCCATCCACTTGTTTTTCTCCTGGCTGTGGGTGAAAGGTCCTGGAGAAGAGGAGAGAGGGAAGAGGTCATGGATTTTTTTGGCTCTGCTCCTTGATCCCTCTCCCACTTGGCATCTTATCCCACTCTAGGCCTCCTTTTCCCAACTGGGAACCATTCCCAGTTGGAACTATTCCCAACTCTTTGCCAAGGAGGCTAAAGGTCATTCTGGATGAGTTTCTCCTGGCTGTGGGTGAAAGGTCCTGGAGAAGAGGAGAGAGGGAAGAGGTCATGGATTTTTTTGGCTCTGCTCCTTGATCCCTCTCCCACTTGGCATCTTATCCCACTCTAGGCCTCCTTTTCCCAACTGGGAACCATTCCCAGTTGGAACTATTCCCAACTCTTTGCCAAGGAGGCTAAAGGTCATTCTGGATGAGATAAAAGACATAAAATCATCTGAATCCCAAAAAAAAAAAAAAAAAGAAAAAAAAATCATGGAGACCCTACAAAAACATCCCCCCCACCAAAAAAAAAAATAAATTGGTGTATCCATGCTGGAAAATTCCTCAAAAATTCCTCCAAATTTCTCAAATCTTTCCTCATTCCAACAATAACAACAAGAAGCAGGGAAGGGTTGAACTTTGCACTCCCCCTCCTCTAATTTACAGCCCTAATTAGGCTAATTAAGGCTGTAAACACCAACTCAATTTTCCCCTCCCTGTGGACTTTGAGTTCCAGAGTGGATCCACGTGGATCCAGATGGATAATTCCTTCCCATCCCTCATGGATTGGGGATGAATCTCCCAACCTTATCCCAGGTAGTTCCTACCTCTGGTGGAATTCCAAATGGTACTGGAATAAACTGGGAGCACTGGAATGGATTCCCTATCCATGTTGGGAAATGTGGGATGGGGATAAATCTAAGGGAATGTCCCATGGGATTTTGGGGAAACTGAGGCATGAGGAGCTAAGGGGGATGTGTATTCCAGGAGGGAATTGTACTCCCTATTTCCCAAAGGGAAAGGGGAGGAAAAGGGGGGAAAAGGGGAGGAAAAGGGGAGGAAAATGGGAGGGAAAAGGGGAAGGAAAAGGGGAGGAAAAGGGTGGGAAAAGGGGGGAAAAAAGGGTAGGAAAAGGGTAGGGAAAAGGGGAAGGAAAAGGGGAGGAAAAGGGGAGGAAAAGGGGGAGGAAAAGGGTGGGAAAAGGGTGGGAAGGGGAGGAAAAGGGTGGGAAAAGGG
>NW_008690502.1:0-487 GCF_000695815.1 Acanthisitta chloris | reverse complement strand
ATGGGGCAGGGAGGAGGAGGAGCAGGGTAGGGAAGGAAGGAGGAGGAGGGCAGGGATGAAGGAGGAGCAGGGCAGGGATGAAGGAGGAATGGGGCAGGGAGGAGGAGGAGGAGCAGGGCAGGGATGAAGGTAGAACAGGGAGGGAGGAGGAGCAGGACAGGGCTGAAGGAAGAACAGGGAGGGAGGAGGAGCAGACAGGGCTGAAGGAGGAGGCCCCAGACAGACACTCACCGGAGGCAGCGCCGAGAGCTGGTTCCGATCCAACCAGAGCTCACGGAGGTTTGGGAGAGCTCCCAACGTGTCTGGCTGCAAGAGACAGCACAGAGATGGCATCAGCACCTTCCATGGCAGAGGCTGTTCCACACACACCTCACTGTGCCCAGCCAGGCACTTCTTTGGCTCTCACACCTCCCAGGACCATCCCCAGCACCATTTATCCCAGCACCTGGCCCATCCCAGCCTCTGCCCCATCCCAGACTGGGAATGT
>NW_008690501.1:0-518 GCF_000695815.1 Acanthisitta chloris | reverse complement strand
GCGCAGCACCGCAGCTCACCCTCCAACCTGCTCCCGGCCCAGAGCTGTCCCTGCCTGACCCCGCACGGGCCCCGCGGGGACAGCCAGGCCAGGGCCAGTGGGAACAGCCAGGCATGGCCAGAGCCGGGTCCTGTTTGGCATGGCCAGAGCCGTGTCCCGGTGCGCTGGGACAGCTTGTCAGCGTGGACAAACACCTCTCCAGGTGTGCCCAGCAATCCGTCACAGCTCACCTTGGCTGCCTGCATGACTGGGGCATCATCAAACCAGCCCTCAGAGAGGGAGACGCTGCCAGGAGGCAGTCCCAGACCCCCAGAGGGCTGCCAAGGAGCTCTTGCAGCCGCCCCTCACCCGTCCCTTCCCTCCCTGCAGTCCCTGGGCACATCGAGCAGGGCAAGAGGCCACCGAGTGCAGGCAGCAGGGCAGGCTGGCTCTGGCGCTGGCCCTGGGACTCTCCTCGGTGGCAGAGCGGCCGCCCGGGCACCCCCAGCCCCGTGCTCACAGCGATGTGTGTGTGTGCT
>NW_008690500.1:13639-15993 GCF_000695815.1 Acanthisitta chloris | reverse complement strand
CCAGGCCAGCACTCACCCAGGCTGAGCCCCACATGCTGCTGGTCCGGCTGGGCAGGATGAGTTCCTCTTCAACAACACAATCCCAGCACACAATGATCAGTACAGATTAGTTATGGCCAAGGCAAAACCAACCCTATGGTAATATTGAGTGTTAGACCAACAAAATGATAATCTTTAGACACTAGAACAATTGTGAAAACAGCTGTTCCCCTGCCCAGGGCCTCGCTGGGCTCTCTTGCAGGCTGATCCCTTTGCTCAGACGGAGCCTGAGAGCTTGGGGGGAGCAGGGGGGACCCCACAGAGGGAGCACTGAAGGCATGAAGTTCCTGTGGCAGATTTGAGCTCGTGGAAAAAAATACACATCCAGGGCATGTGGCAGCAACATGGAGCAAGGTGTAACATGTGACAAGGGGTTAGAACAGGCAACAGGTTTTTGTACATATAATATTGGTGTTGAATAAAGAAGGAAATACATTCCACATAAATAACAGTACATAAAATAATGAAACAGAGAGTATATTTTGCATAGAAATAAATACCTAGAATAAAATGTATAGTTCTAAGGGGTTTACAAATGATGCTCTCAGCTCCTGCGGAGCCCTTGGTGAGAACATCCCAGGTTCCCCCAGGGCACAGTACCTGATTTGGGATTCAGGGTGAAAGCGAGGAAGCTCAGAAGAGCCGTGAGCACGTCACACACCCTAACGGCCTCTTTTGCTTCCCAAATCACAACTATTAAACAGTCTGAGCTTGTTAGTATTGCCTCCATAATGAAAACCCAGGGGGTGAAATCTCCTGGGGTGGAGGAGGGAATGATCCGTGTGGATTTCTCCAGGACACCAATGGGAGTGTTGGAAGGGCAGGAAGCTGAACAGGAGCCAGCAGTGTGCTCAGGGGGTCAAGAAGGCCAATGGCATCCTGGCCTGGATCAGGAACAGTGTGGTCAGCAGGACCAGGGAGGTGACTCTGCCCCTGGACTCAGCGCTGGTGAGGCCACACCTTGAATACTGTACTCAGCTCTGGG
Source organism: Acanthisitta chloris (assembly GCF_000695815.1). Classification (NCBI taxonomy): domain Eukaryota; kingdom Metazoa; phylum Chordata; class Aves; order Passeriformes; family Acanthisittidae; genus Acanthisitta; species Acanthisitta chloris. Next base: position 14,969 of record NW_008690500.1, on the reverse strand, counting down.
CCCCTCAGGTCAGGAGGGACATTGAGGTGCTGGAGCAGGTCCAGAGAAGAGCAACGAGGCTGGTGAAGGGACTCAAGCACAAGTGCCATGAGGAGAGGCTGAGGGAGCTGGGGCTGTTCAGCCTGGAGAAGAGGAGGCTCAGGGGAGACCTTATCACCCTCTGCAACTCCCTGACAGGAGGTTGGAGTCAGGTGGGGGTTGGTCTCTTCTCCCAGGCAACCAGCAGCAGGACAAGAGGGCACAGACTCAAGCTCTGCCAGGGGAGGTTTGGGTTGGATATTAGGAAGAGATTTTTTATGGAGAGAGTGATCAGGCCCTGGAATGTGCTGCCCAGGGAGGTGGTGGATTCACCATCCCTGGAGGTCTTCAAAATGAGACTGGATGTGGCACTTAGTGCCATGGTCTAGTACCCACAGTAGGGTTGGACTTGTGACCTTGGAGGTCTTTTCCAAACCAGTTGATTCTATGATTCAATGAAAGACTCCTTCCTTTCTCCTCTGCTGCTTACACACGAGGGTCAGAGCATCCCAACGTGTCCCCGCTCTGGTAATGGGGATACCACCAGAGCAGTGCAGCCTCCAGATGACCCCAAGGCTCAGACAATCAACTGGAGCTCAGGGCTAATTTCAGTTTCTGATCAATCTAAAATCATTTTGACCCAAGGTATAATGCACAATGTTCCTGGCTCAGTTATTGTAGCCCCAGGGCACTGCGGGTTGTTCTCGCGCCTTCACCCGCTGTTCTCTCTCTTGATGCTTATAAGATCCCGGGAAGAGTTTAATGAAAAATGAGTGTGTGGCTGGAGGGGTCAGTGCTGAGTCGTTTTGGAGACTTTAAAAGCTCGGGCAGGGTTTGGCTGTGCTCTGTTAAACAGAGGCTTTCACACTGGAGAAGATTTGTGGGCAGAGACAAGCATTTATTCCCCAGTCAGCACTTCTGGCATGCTGTGTTAGCTATGGGCCTGCTGTAAGCAGGATAGATCCATAGAATCACAGATCCACTAAGGTTGGAAAAGCCCTCTGAGACCATTGAGTCCAACCACTAATCAGGCTCTGCCAAGGCCACCACTGCCCCATATCCCCAAGTGCCACATCCACACAGCTTTGCCATCCCTCCAGGTGAGGTTTGGGTTCACACTGTGCCCCTGGAAAGCTTTTTCTCACCCATCAGAGCAGGGTCCATGTCACCCCAAAGTGTCACCCTGGCCAGGACACTTGGCTTCACCTGAGGGTGGCCCTAAGCTTGGGTATCCCCTTGGGCAAAGGTGCTGCAGCCTTTGATGAGCAACAACAAGGCCACAGGGTCTTGCCCTAGGATCAGCATCTCCCCT
>NW_008690500.1:5463-13592 GCF_000695815.1 Acanthisitta chloris | reverse complement strand
GAAATGGAAGGAAAAGGTAAATGAAGGCCGTGGCTAGGAGCAGCCAATGAAGCCTGAATCAGCACGAAGCCGGGGCAGGCTGGGCTGGAGGATGCAGGGTGCTCCTCCAGCGTTTGAGGATGTCAGCGAGCAGTTGGCAGGATAATTATTGCAGGCAGAAAACAAAGGAGAGTGACAATTTTCCTGTGGCTGGATTCAGCCCTCGTGCTTCTTAATTCCCGCCGAACAAAGAGCTCTAATTGTTCTCAATAGCAAGGAGGGGAAGAACCTAATTTCCAATGTGAGTCAGAGAAGCTTTCAAGCAGAGGGTGGGTGGAAACTATTTATAAAGGACCATTAGGGAAAATCAGATTTCTACGCACAGTAAACAGAAGACAGAAAACCAATCTATTTATATTTGAGTGTGGAAAGCTTGTCCTGAGCCGCACAGGGCCCTGGTGCCCTGGCACTGGCACCCAGGGTCACCCACGGTGCTGATCAGGGTTGTGGTGGCTTCCTGATGGAACAATTCTTCCTCCAGGCTCCTTCTACCCTTCCTCTGCTGCCTTGGGAGAGAAAAACAATGATAATTGAACAATTGGCTTTGTTTGGCCAAAAATGTGCAGAAAGCAAACACCAAAAGGCTGTGCCAAAGTGACTGTGGGAGCAGAGCTCCCAGTTTGCTCAGTGGTGTGTGCACAGGTAAACTCCTGCTGCAGCCAGCACTCATGGAATATTTACAGTTCTTCGTTCCCAGCATGGAAAAAAACCCACATATAAATAAATAAAACATAAAGCCAAGTGCTGGTAGTGCTGCAGGATAGAGAGACCTCAGGCATCAGGTGTGATGAGGAGGCTGGAACACGCAGGATGTTGTCCTGGGGCTCCCCTGGCTCCCCAGACAGACGTGCTAAAAGCATCTCCTGCAGCTGCAAGAGCCCCAGGGCTAAAGGGGATCTGCTCCAGGCAAGGCAGAGGGGCTGACTGAGCAACCTTCCTACATGAAAGGAGCCTTCCAGCGGTGGGAAGGACTCGGGCCAGGGTGTTTATCCGTGCCGAGGCTGCACAGGGCTCAGCGCGGACATGTGTGCACATCTCGGGGCTGGGAAGGGAAGAGATCACTGTGCCGAGGCCCAGTGAAAGCGAAATGTAAGCAATAAAAAGCCTTATGTCACAGATGAGCAATGTGGGCTCCCTCCTCCCGGCTCTCCGCCGGGAATTGCCTCCCTGAGCCTCAATCCAGGCTGAGCAAGGTCTCCCGCCCGGGATAACCGGGACACAAAACAACGAGTGCTAATCTGCTGATTAGCGCTGGCTGAGTGTAATCTGCCGGGGATCAGTTTCACAGAGATCTGGCACTTTTTCTCCCTTACTTTTGGAGCACGAAACCAATGGGTTAGTGGATTTAGCCATTTTTTTTGTGGATTTGTTCCTGCTTTGTGGGTTAGCATATGGAAAGCAGCGGGCAGAGGTGCCCAGAGCCATCCCCTGAGCCTGTGCCCAGGCTGTGCTCACCCTCAGCCCTGTCCTTCCTCCTGCCTTTCTCTCCGTGGTGCTTTGACTGGATGTCACGGACTGTTCCTGTGGAGCAAAGCGGTTTCTGGGATGTCTTCCCTCACCACGGAGCTCGTGCTCCCCAGGCTTGGCCCGCGGAGGAGCTGCTCGCAATGTGATGCACTTTATGTGCACACAAGCCTGATTTATATCTCTTCCAGCAAGCTGTTCTCTGCTATCCTGAGCCAGCAGGACCCATAGGGTGTTACAAGACATATTACACGCAGCCAAGAGCTTTAATCCCCTTGGGGGAGTGATTACAAACAACTACACACGTCCCAGAGTTGCTTAATCACTGTTAAGAAATTTCTTTATAATCTGAGTAAATTACTTTAATTACTTGCAACTACCAATTAGCGTTTGAATGCTTCCACCGAGAAGTTTGCAGGCATTAATCTGCTCCCTTGGAATGTTCTGGCGGTGGGAAGAAGGCTTTGGTCCGTGCAGCAGGCAGCAATCTGGCAGGACTGAGGCAGGCCCTGAGCAGAGCTGGGAGCCTGAACAGAGAGGTCAGCACTTCCACGAGCTGCAGCAGCTGGATAATATTGCTGGATCCTGGGAAAGGGAGGTCCCTCCTGAACCCCACGGTGGGCAATGAGGCTCTGCCTTTTGCACCCCGACAAAGGGAACGTAGCAAGCTCCTCCCCACCTGGGAGGTTACAGACTCAGACACATCAAACAGCCTCTCTGCTCCCCTCCCAGTGATTCCCAAAGCCACAGCACTGCACAGCATGGACACTCAGTTTTCCAAGCCTCCCCGTGCTGGACTGGGTGAGTTTTGCTCAGGTCTGAGCTGAACTTCACCTTCAGATGTGAGCGCTGGTGAGATCTGCACCAGCCAAGCTCTTCTTATCCCCCACTAGCCTGGACTGACAGCAACTCTCAAGCCTTGAAACATCAGGGTCAAGGTCTGGACTTGCTTTCCTGGCTGTTTTTGAGGCTTTGCCAGCCTGGATCACGTTCAAACTGCTTTTTTGCCTTTGATATTTTGGCCCAGGGTGGCTGCACTCAGCTTTCCCTTTGCTCGTGGTTAGGAGCGTGCTGGGGTGAGGAGTCTGGGCATGAGCCCAGCAGGCCTGGCCCGTGCTGGGGTGCTGAGGCACAGCAGCTGCTGTGGCCACAGGAGACAGGGTCACTGGGCAGAGCTGCTGGGAGCAGTGGTCCTGAGCCTTTGCCAAGATTTCCCCTCCAGCTCCCCCCAGGTCGTGGCTGGGCCACTGTCTGTGCCTGTGGCTCCCACTCCTGCAGCCCAGGCCACTGGCTGCTTCCCAAGTCAGCATTCCTCAAGTGCATGGATAAAGGTGGTGATGAGCCCCAACCCACGTCACTGACAACCTGTGTTAAGGTCCATAGTGACCACGTTTCTCCATCCAAGTCCATCCTGCCAAGCTCCAGAACATGGGGGAAAGGATGGTCTGGAAAATAACAAAAGGAGTGGGAACCCTAACAGAGGATGGATCCTCTGTGGGAAGGTTTCCTTGCTGTTCCTGAGCTCCTTATCCATCATCACCTCACTCCTCTGCCTGTACCCACCACATCCTGCAGGTTTCATAGGCTTATAATATCGTCAAGGTTGAAGGAGATCACTGAGTCCAACCATTAGCAGCCACTCTGCTGTGTCAGGCTGAGGCAGCTCCTGCAGCTCGTGCAAAGGGGCAAAAATGTGAAGCAGCAGCATCTGAGACCCTCATTTCTTGCTCTCTGTCCAGGGAGGGCTGAGTGTGCAGCACTGCTCCCCTAGCAGGGCAGGCAGAGCCCAAAATAGTGCTCAGTCCCACCCCTCAGCGTGTGATCCCCAGGGTTGGCAGTGTGTCACTGCTCAGCATTCCAAATGCCACATGGCAGAGGAATTTTACATGGCACATGACAAATCCATCCTCCTGCCAGCGCCTCCCAGCACACCTTCCCACAGCACAGCTCCCTGAGCTGTCAGGCCACACTCCAGTGCCTTCCCCTCCTCTTTGTGACTCTCAAATCCACATCACTCCACAAATGATGCTCTCTTTTCTCCAAACAGCTCCTCAGGGCAGTTGTCAGCCTCACATCAGCACAGGGAGCCTCCCCTGCCGTCACATGCTGCCTGTCTGCCTGACACAGGTACACACAGACAGCTAACCTCACCCGCAGTGTATTCCTGGGAGAGGCTGGAGCTCCTCAGATAGCATCAGCTGCACCTCCCTGCATGCCCAGGCAGCACATGCATACACACACGTGTGGTGCACACAGCATGGGCTGGGGGCGGTTCTGGACCCAAATGTATGTGTGGGGATGGGTGGAGAGATGGATGAATGGAGCCCAACCACCCACCAGGCACGAGAAAATGGGCTGCAAGGACGAGAATCATCCTGGAGGGGCTGGAGAGCAGGAGGGGCCTGAGCACAGGGAGAGAATCTCCTCCCTTGACCTGCTGCCACACTCCTGTGGCTGCAGCCCAGGCCTGGGCTGGTCTCTGGGCTGAGCTCACACTGCAGCTCATGGGCAGTTTCTCCCCCACCATCACCCCAAGTCCTCATTGCTGCTCTCAATCCCTTCCCCACCCAACCTGGAGGTGTGATGGGATTGCCATCACCCACATGTAGGACCTTGCAGTTCACCCTGTGGTGGCTGTGCTGGGCTGAGGAGGTGCAGATCTGACTGCCAATGTCCCAACACAATCAAACCTTGACATGGCACAAAGGCTGATGCTCTTGGAGCCTCACTTGAGTGGATGAGCACTTTCTCTTCCATGTCCCCCCAAAGACATGTGGATGCACCAGTCTTATTACTCTCCATAATGCAACTAGCACAGCTCTCCCAAAGTGATGGAACCACTGGTCACATGGTCCTTTCCCATGGCACTGACACTGTCTTGGTTGCTCCTGACTTTGTGGGAAGTGCTTGGAGACTTTCTTTTGCCCAAGACCTTGGCTGAAGAAATATCTCCCCTCACACCAACTCCTTCAGCAAGCAGGACCTGGGAGGGCCCAGCAGGTGAGGAGCTGTAGGTGAGCAGGTGTGTGGCTCTGACTCACTACCCTTGGAGTTACCATCCCCTCTGGGTTTGTTAGCCACAATCGGTGTGTCCCAGCACCCTGCCCAGCCACGCCAGCCCGTGATCGACAAGCCTGAGCCAGCAGGGCTGAGCTGCTCCTCCCAGCCAGGATGAATGTGGCTGAGGCTTCACCTCCATGGTGTTTGTGCCTGGTGCTGCTTTCACATGAGAAACAAATAAGGGTTGATGGTATCTCCTGCCAGAAAAAAACCAAGGTTACTCCCCTGACCTGATTAATGCAAATAAACTCAGTGGAGCCCTGTTGCCCGGGGCTTGCAAATTTAATATCTGCTCCCCTGACTCATTCCACGTTGCCTTAGCCTCTCGCCCTGGGACTGCAATTACCTCCGTGGCTCTGCCTGGGCTCGGGGTTGGCTTCCCCCTGCACGTGATGCAGGTGGGGCTGGGGCGCTGGGCTTTGTTCTTTGGGCTTCTTGCTTCTTGTGGTTTCATTTCCTTTGAGTTTATTACTGGTGGCTGGGGGTGGGGGCCAGGAATGTTTGGCTGAGGCTTCCTCTTTGCCTAGTGCAGCACTTCAGCCCTGTAATTCCCCCTTTATTGGACGCCCCGGGATGGGTCGTGGAAGTGGATCCAGCCCTGGCTGTGGGGACCCGGGGGGTGGGAACCTCTTTATTCCTTCCCTTTCCTGCCTGTGAATGCTGTGCACAGCTCCCTGCATCGCTCCCTGCATCGCTCCCTGCATCCCTCCCTGCATCCCTCCCTGCATCTCTCTCCCTGCATCGCTCCCACCCTCTTGCCCTGTGTTTCTCATTGCCTTCACTGGCATGAGGCAACCCCTTTGCAGCAGGCTCAGAAACATGTTTTGAACCATTTAATTGGGGCATCCTCTTGGTGTGCCTTGGGCAGCCCATGAGCTCCAGGAGCTGGAGCAGCAGAGGTTGAACACAGAGACCTCCCAAAGGGAGCAGAGAGCAGGAGGGAAAGTGCTGTGAGTATGAAAGGTAAATGAGGCTGAGGACATCAGCCAGGTTCCACCTCACCTTCCAGCAGTGAGGAAGCACCCAGAGGAATGAAAAGGGAAGCCACACGAGGCAGATGAAGGGGCTGGTGTAGCAGTACTCCGGATGTTCACCACTGCAGGACGTTGCTTAAGCAGAGACTTGGTTGAAGAGATAAGGATGAGATACTCTGATGACAAACATCCCCCGTGGGGAGGTGTTAATTGAGGGACAGAAGTGACATGAGCTCTGGGTCCCATGAGAAGAGGTGGAGACATCACAGGGACCTGGAGCTGGGACAGTGCTGCTGCACCTGGACAGCCACAGTGTGGGCCTGGGTGGGGGTATGATCCGTGCCTGGGATCCCTGGTGCTGTGCAGGGGAAGGAGGAGAACCAGGGAGGCTCCACAGCTTTTCTTCCACCCCTGGGAAGTGTTCAGACTGCAGAAGTACAGATAAAACTCTCAGTGCCTCTGGGCTGGGAAGCCACAATGCAAAGGAAAGGGAATATAATAACAACCTAATTGCCAGCCACAGTCCAAGTGGCCTCATTTGGGATGCTGGAGATCACTGGTGCTGGATTTTCCCTAAAACTCCAGTCCTGCTTGCTCCCAACTTCTGCTGACCTCTCCACGGCCAAGATGATCCTTGTCACACACAGCCTCGCTGGGACCTCCTATCTGTGGCTTCACTCCCTCCTCTGACTTGGGAGGTGCCACTTGCAGCAAGCAAGAGAGTGGTGGGAGCCTCTGCCTCACCAGCGCGGGGTGCCCTGGTATCCTTGTACCTTGTGCCAAAGCTCTGGCTGTGTCCTGCCAGGCTGCTGCCTATGCCGTCTGGGAAATGGTGTCCCAAGCAGCATCCTGCACCTCTGCACTGCACTGGGCTGATCCATGTCCCAGGGCAGAGCCAGACACTGGTGCCTTCCTGGGGCACTGCTGTTGTGCCAGACAGGAGGTGTGGGGGAGGCTGAGCCCCTTCACCTGTGCCCAGGATAAGAGGAGACTCTGCAGCCTTTCAGCAGTGCAAAACGCAGTTGACAGCAGAAAAGCAGCTCCGTGAGTGGTCCTTGATCATTCCCAAGCAGAACTGCTGGCGAGTGCTCCCTTCCTCCTGTTTGCTTACATCTTACTTCAAGTTGGGAGCTGTCAGGGAGGTGAGAATGAGGGATGGTGACTTCCCGAGCGAGCATACCCTGCCCCACGTGAGTGTGCTCACACCTCCCACTGAACGCCCCACGTTATCCTGCCGCTCTACCTTCGCTCAGAGCCCCGGAGCTGCCAATCTCCGGGAGTTTCAGTGCCTCTGTGCGAGTCTGTCACGATGCCTTAATGGCTGTATCACCTTGTGAAGCTCTCAGACATCCTCACTCCTTTCATCAGCGGTGGGAAACCTGCCAGGCTCTGACAGCTCCCTCCAAACACATCCCGGAGTGATTTAGCACCGGAGCTGTGACCGGCGCCTTGGCCAGGTGCCCACGCTCAGCATGGTCCTGAGCAGTGCCCAGGACGTCCCCCAGGATGGTGCTGGCCCATGCCACAGGCTCCACGCTCAGCCCCACACGAGACGCAGTCTTGTCAGCCCTTTGAGCTGGCACTGAGGCCCCACAGCCTCGTCCTGAGCTGCTTGTCCTTGCAGGATGTCCCTGGGGTACTGCGCTGCTGTGTCCTGCAGCATCCATCCTGCCTGTCCCACAGTGCTCCAGCACCTGAGCACCCCTGGTCCCTGCCACAGCACTGCCTCACTGCAGTTCTCCTGTATGGGAAGTTCCAGGGGCGTTTTCCAAGCTGATTTGGGCATTTAGGTTTGGAATGTGCTGCCAGGGAGGTGGTGGAGTCACCATCCCTGGAGATGTCCAAGGAACGACTGGACATGGCACTCAGGGCTCTAGGCTAGTTGACAAGGTGGTGATGGGTCACAGGATGGACTCGATGGTCTTGGAGGTGTTTTCCAGCTTAAATGGCGCTGTGATGCCAAGGGCTCTCCAGAGCAGTTTGGTGTTCCCTGGGCAGCCTGTGCCCCCCCCAAGCCACATGCCAGGGCTGGGGCTGGGCACTGTCTGCACTGCCTCAGGCTCAGACCCTGCCCAACACCCAGGGCTGTGTGCCCCAGCACCACTGCTGCCCAGACCCTGCCCAACACCCAGGGCTGTGTGCCCCAGCACCACTGCTGCCCAGACCCTGCCCAACACCCAGGGCTGTGTGCCCCAGCACCACTGCTGCCCAGACCCTGCCCAACACCCAGGGCTGTGTGCCCCAGCACTACTGCTGCCCAGACCCTGCCCGAGGGTGTGAGCCACAGTGAGCGACCTGCAGAGAGCAGAGGACATGCATTTCATCATCCTGGGGCTCAGACTGTGCTGCACCAACAAGGGAACTATTTGTGTGGTTCAAAGACTTACTCATTCTGTTGTGGGTTTCTTTTTCAAACCACCCACTTCAAGTTTTGGGTGAAGGTTCAGTTCCATTTTTCTTATTCCCAGCTCATTTGCCCATCCCTAAAACAAACACATCGGAGAGAGGGAGAGTGTGGGGGAGAGGGAGCATTAATTACACCGGTGGAGGTGAATGCAATGCAAACAAGGAAGGACAATGCATGGAGTAGCT
>NW_008690500.1:2521-5450 GCF_000695815.1 Acanthisitta chloris | reverse complement strand
CTGAAAAGCCAAAGCTACTGGCACGGAAAAGCAAAGGTGTGAGCAGGAACTCTGGTCCTGAGCAGCGACAGACACTGAGACTCCCCAAACCTTGTGTTCCAGCCCTTTGGCAGAGGGCTCATCCTGCCTGCTTTGAAGCTCATGGTCAAGGTGCTTGGACAGCAGCAGGAGCAAGCCCAGGCCTGAGGAGCAGGTGCTCAGGGCTCAGGTTGGAGCTGTGCTGGAGCCTGAAGCCCTCAGCCATCAGCACTGGCTCCATGCAGATGCTTCTGAGGAGGAGAGTGTCTTGCCAGCTGATACAGCCAGAACTGAGCCCCGAGCACAGGCAGAGGTAATGTATGCAATTCCAGGGCTAAGAAGCCCAGGGATTTAATAGCACTTGGCGTTTTACAAAGGAAATAGGTTTGTCGAGGTGTCTGTGAGAGCCTGGGGAGAGTTCTGCCTGGCATTCCCCACTGCTGCGTGACCTTGGGCAAGAGGCTTCACCTTGCTTAGCTTGGGGTTCTGCTGAGCTGCCACCTCTGGGATAATCGTCCCTGCTCCACAGATGGGATGTGGCTGCCTTTGGTGGTGTTGGTGAGAGTTTGACAACCCCTAATGGAATATCTTAGAGGAAGGAAAGGAAATGATCCAATTAGGATCCTGCCCTGGCAGAAGGTGCAGAGGTGGCAAGGTGCTGAGTTCTCAACAGTGCCAGCTGCTGCTGGGGTGAGGAGGATGTGGGTAGAATCACAGAATCATAGGATTTTAGGGGTTGGAATGGAGCTTAGAGATCACCCAGCCCCAACCCCTGCCCTGGGCAGGGACACCTCCCACTAGAGCAGGTTGCTCAAGGCTCAGCCAACCTGGCTGTGAACACTGCCAGGGTTGGGGCAGCCACAGCCTCCCTGGGCAACCTGGGACAGTGTCTCAGTAGTGACAAGGAGGGAGCAGGGAGAGATTCTGGAGGCCTCAGAACCATGACCTGGGCTGAAAGCTTTGAGTCTGTTTAGTCTGGAGAGGACAGAGCTGAGGGGGGGTGAGATGATGGTCCTCAAACACATCAAAGGAGGCTGAAGGAGAGAAGAAGTACAAAACTTCTCTAGTTCAAGGCCAGGTTGGATGAGACTTGGAACAACCTGATCTAGTGTAAAGTGTCCCTGCCCATGGCAGGGGGTTGGAACAAGGTGAGTTTTAAGATCTTTCCCAACCCAAACCAGTCTGGGATTCTATGATTATGGACATGGAAATAACAGGATTCAGCAGCAGCAAGGGAAAACCAGGGTAGAAAGTGGGAAAGGCAAGCCACCCGCACAGCACAGAGGTGACTACCACTGCAAACACAGACAGATCATAGCTGAGGATGTCCAGGAGGCAGCCAACAGCCCAGGGACCACAGCCCAGGGAGCCCAGGGACCACAGCCCAGGGACCACCAGCAGCATTCCAGGTTCTCCTGCAGGAGCTGGGGCTGTCAGGCATTCCCAGGAGTGGCAGTGGGAAGGTGTTTAAAGCCCATTCAGTGCCTTGGCTACTCTACGTTTAAAGCGGGGAGAGAGGCAAGCGGGGAGATAAAACCTGTCATTTCCATTTCTAAGGGCTATGAAATGAGGCTCTGGAAAAAAGGCAATTTGTAAACTTTAGATAGCAGCAAATTCCATGTGTTTGGGACACAATAGCAGCTTTGCATATGCGCTGAAAGGGAGAGGGAGAGAAAATCCCTCCACAGCATCCAGCCCAATGCATTAGCTTTTAAAATCAACCCCATTTATATATAAACGTTGGCTTTTTTCCCAGGTTCTGTAGAAAAGCTTTTCTATATTAAATGCTACAATGAATTAAATTAACCATAATGATTTCTTTGTGAATGGAAACCCTTTTTCCTGTGTGACATGTTTCTGATCAGTTTTTTCCCTCGTTACAACAACCTCTGCTCCTATAGAGTCGAGGATTTTGTTTGTTCTGCAATTTGCAGGCTGCAAGACAATTGCTACATGCGCTTCTCACTCTGAAGAAAAATCAACCCTGGATTCTCCAGGAGCCACCTCTGGGTGCAGAGGGGTGGGAGCCTTGCCCAGCCCCAGCTCACCTGGGTTGGCACAGCTCCATCACCTCCCATGGGCAGGTGACAAGAACAAGCAGCCCCAGGGTGACAGGGAAATCACCTCCTCCTGCCTCCCCCAAGAGAGAGCCAACAGCCCAACTCACTTTGGACAAGGGCCTGGAGGGACATAGGGAATGGCTCACACTGCCAAAGGGCAGGGATAGATGGGATATTGGGAAGGAATTCCACTCTGTGAGGTGCTGCGACACTGGCACAGGTTGCCCAGAGCAGCTGTGGCTGCCCCAGCCCTGGGAGTGTTCCAGGCCAGGCTGGATGGGGCTTGGAGCAACCTGGGCTGGTGAGAGGTGTCCCTACCCAGGGCAGGGGGAGGAACCAGGTGATCTTTACGTTCCTTCCAACCCAAACCACCCTGTGATTCCTTGATTTACCTGTGACCCACGTTCACCCCTTCCCCTGGACTCGCCACGAAGGGACTCAGCATAGTTCAATTTGCTTTGAGTCTTTTGGCTCCTGTGCCCTTTGGCTGAGCTGTCCCTGGGCACCCAGCACTGCCTTACCAGGCACTGGGTGCTGCAGGGCTGGTGGGCAGGCAGGTAGGCCTGAGCAGGGAGCTGTGGCTGGGGATCAGTTGGCATGTGGCTGTGGAAACCTGGATTGCTGGCATGGGAAGGGCAGTGGGTGGTGGAAGTGCTGGAAAAGGTGGTGGGAAGCAGCTGCACAGGGCTCTGCTCTCCTTATTGCCCTCTGAGGGGGAAAAGTCTCAAGGGGAGGCAGGTAGGGAGTGGGTTGGGGAGATGAAAGCGCAGGGAAGGGGTGGGGGGGGAGCTCCAGGTGCACTGGGACCTGACCTGAAAACAGGCAGGGAGGAATCCGAGCATCAGCAAACA
>NW_008690500.1:2111-2471 GCF_000695815.1 Acanthisitta chloris | reverse complement strand
CCACGTGCAGCACGTGGGGAGAGGAGAGGCACAAACACAAGATGAGCGAGTCAGCTCTGTTATCCCCCTCAGACTACCCTCACACCACCTGTGAGTCTGATTAATTCCCTGCTTTAAGAGCATCCTCCTCAGGGAACTGATTGCTCCAAGGCTCCAGAATAGGAGGGATGTGGTGGGAAGGTAAAGGCTTTGCTGACTTCAGCCATCCCAAAGTCAGACAGTCCTGAAGGTGAGGACAAGGCAGAACAAGAGGAAATGACTTCAAGCTGTGGCAGAGTGGGTATAGTTGGAGGGTTAGCCAGGTTGGCTGAAGCCTTGAGCAACCTGCTCTGGTGGGAGATGTCCCTGCCCAGGGCAGGG
>NW_008690500.1:0-1605 GCF_000695815.1 Acanthisitta chloris | reverse complement strand
TGCCAGGGTTGGGGCAGCCACAGCCTCCCTGGGCAACCTGGGCCAGTGTCTCACCACCCTCACAGGGAAAACTTCTGCCTGAGATCTAACCAAAATTTCCCTCCTTCAATTTGTGCCCATTGCCCCTTGTCCTGTCCCTGCAGCTCCTAACACAGAGTCCTCTGCAGCTTCCCTGGAGCCCCTTCAGCTCCTGGAAGGTGCTCTGAGGTCTCCACACAACCTTCTCTTCTCCAGGCTCAACAACCCCAACTCCCTCAGCCTGTGCTCACAGGGGAGATGCTCCAACCCTCTGAGCAACTTCATGGCCTCCTCTGCACTTGCTCCAACACTTCCACGTCCTTCTGACTCTGAGGACACCAGAGCTGTGCAGTGTGGCATGTGGCACTTGGGGACATGGTTAGTGTGGCCTTGGCAGTGCTGGGGAACAGTTGAACTGTTCTTTGAGGCCTTTTCCAACCTGAATGATCCTGTGATTGTTAAGCCAAGTGTCCCTGAGCCTCTGGCAGCAGGAGAGGAGTCAGTGCTGGGGAGTGCTGGAGTCAGCAGCACTGCAGAGCTGTGTGCTGAATCCTCCCTGGTGGGTACCCTGGGCTTGGGCAATGACAGAAGCTTTTTGCCAAGTGGAACCAAAGGCACAAATCCTGACACCCCCAGCCCTGCTCAGCACCACTGGGGGGCAAGGCACAGAGAGCACTGTCACCTCCCAGTCCAGAGGGGAGAGACACTGACAGGTAGCACAGAAGAAGCTGCTGGGGTTGTTCTCGGTTTCCTCTGGGTTTTTCCTTCCTTACCATCTTCCAGATGCTGCACAATCCCCAGATGAAGCTGCAACAAAGTTCTTGCATTTTTAACTTTAAAAAGCATAATTGGGTAAGTGAGAATAATGACTAAACAGTGCAATAAATCATGTCTACACCTGGCTGGAGACAGGGAGGGCTCGGGGAGATCTGCTGCGTCCCCCGGTAATGACCAGAGCTGAGGCAGCACCACAAAATGCTCCCAGAGTCAGCAAATCTCTTCCAGCCCTCGCACAGGTCCAAGGGCTCCTGCCTGGGGTCACAGAGACAGGACCTTCCTGGGTGAGAGGGACCTTGAGAACCCCAAAGGTTTGCCAAATTGTAGTAGAAATGTCCCTGCTCTAACATAATCCTCTAGGATCATCGAGTCCAACCAAGGAGGTCAAGGAGAAGAGAAGGACAGGGAGGGACATCCCCAAGAGAGGGGTGATTTGTCACCACAAACACTCTACTCTGCCAAACCCAAGAGCTCAGCAGCCCCAGCACTGCCTCCACACCCAGAGTGGCTCCAGGCCTTGTGTCCAAGCTTGGTCCCTGCCCCTGGGCTCTGCTGGAGGCTCTGTCCTGCAGGGAGGAAGATGTGGAAATGGGTTTAAAACTCTGTGACAGCTGTAGGAAAGAGACACCTGTGTCTCAGCAGGCAGAGCAGCAGGTTGGCCTCACTGTTGGCTTCCCAGTTTCCCTGCTGTCCTGGTCAGAGCTGCTGCCAGTCCCAGATATTCCCAGAGGTGCCACCAGCTGCAGCAACGTGTCCTTCCCAGCACTTGTCCCCCTAAGCCTGCCTGGGAGGCCAAGGTGTCTGAGGCAC
>NW_008690499.1:0-576 GCF_000695815.1 Acanthisitta chloris | reverse complement strand
TTTCCCCCCATTTTTTCCCCCATTTTCCCTCATTTCTCCCCATTTTCCCCCCTTCCCAGGCACTCGCCTCGCCCCCAGCGTTTACCTCCTCCCTCCTCCCACCGAAGAATCTTTGAGTCCTCGTCCTACCTTGAGCCTCACCTGCCTCATCCGAGGATTTTTCCCCGAATCTCTCGACGTCCAATGGCAGAAAAACCAAGAGGAAGTGACCCAAGGGGTAGAAACTGGAACTCCTCGACGGGAAAACGGCGACGACGTTTCCTATTTCCTCTACAGTCGATTGGAGGTGGAAAGAGGAGATTGGGAAAAAGGAACCACCTACGTTTGTATGGTGGTCCATGAAGGGTTATCCATGAGGTTTGTCCAGAGGAGTATCCACAAGCTCCCTGGTAATTAGTTTGGGTTAATTAGAGAGTGATTAAAGGGGTGGTTGGATAGGGTTGGGTGAGGGAGATGGAATAAAGATGGTGGAGATGATGGTGGTTGTTGTGTTGGGTCAATGGGGGAATGGTTTGGGTTATTGGATCAATGGTTTGGGTTATCGGGTCGATAAATCAATGGTTGGGTCAAGGGTTG
>NW_008690498.1:2219-5713 GCF_000695815.1 Acanthisitta chloris | reverse complement strand
GCTGCTGCTGGGCTTAAACCACGACACTTGGAGAACCAGCCACTGGTCCTATCCCAATCACTGGCTTCCCTGACTGCCAAGCAGGATGTAGGACCTGCCACACTATAACCTTGCCAGGACATTGGGAGCCCTCCTTATAGGAAAGGCCAACATGATATCCGTATGGGAAGATGTGCTGAACTGCATCCCACTAGAAAAGATTTTAAGGAGAAAAGAGGTACCCTTTTATCTGTCACCTGCTGCTCTCAGCAGATGGGAGTCTGTTAAATCTTTCTAAGCAAGTCAGCTGTCCTAGCTCACCATCTTTTCCCTTCTCCTGCCTGGATAACTCCATGATAGGCAACTTGTCTTTCCACTGGAAAACACACTCAGATGGCTGTGGTTTGCTGCTTTCTTTCCCTGCTTTCTCAGAGTGGGGAATGAGGATGCTTTCTCCTTACAATTCAGAGAGAAACTAACCAGAATCAGGGGGGAAATGCCATACTAGTGTCTTTTCATGCCAGCTTGGGGAGTTGGAGGAACTCAGCTTCAGCATGTCTGGGCTGCTGCTCTAAATTCCCATGTGGGAATTGATCCAGAAGAGGTTTCTGACGTATGAGGTTATGGCTGTGATTTTAAAATCAGGATGGAAAACTGGTTCAAGTTGTGTTTCCTTATCAATGTCTTCAATGAATCTTCATTGCCTGTACATGAGTTGCCTTTACAAATGACTTGCAGTCACTGAAAACACACACATACACAAGTAGACAACTGAAAAAGAAATAATTATTTTTTCATCTACTGGCCAAAGGATTATGTAAATACTGTGGCTGGTTCATGCTGATGCAATATGGAAAAAAACAGACTCTTTTACTGAGTAGAGGAAAAAGGCTAGTAATTACACATCCTAAATGAAATGCTGTTGGCTCAAGTTACAACTTTGCAGCTTTTCCCACATCTTCAGACTCAAATTTCCAGATGTGATTGACCCTTTGACACTCTGAGCCTGCATTTCAGAATGCCTGAACTTGCAGAAAGTTCTGCTTTTGAACTGTCTTACTCCTGATCTGACTGTGGACAAAAACACTCTAATTAAACCCCTGTTTTCTTCTAGTATTTGATATCATCGTAAGAAAACAACCAGAGGATGGATATTCAACAGCTACTGCTTTGCCAAGAGATATTGAGAAATACTCTGAGATCAGATTCTATCAGTTTTATGTTCCACTATGAGAAAAATATGCCCGATTGACTATCTTTCTTGTTGCTTGCCTCCTGTAAGTTTTGAGGCTATCTTAAACAACCCATTTTACAAGCCTAGTGATCAGAAAGTCAAGCATCACTTTCTATCACAAATAAATAGAAAACTGATGGATTATCATCTCTGATGTTCCAGTAAGTATTCTTTGGAAAACCTCATGTGTTTTTTTCCCAAGTCTCCTAAGAAATTTTTGTAAAAGAGCCACTTGAAGAGAAAGATCTGTCAGAGCTGGTCCTTAAAGGCATATTGTGTATCGGAAGTTGACTTTAAAAATAGCATTATGGATGCTTGTAAGACTTCATTCTAGCTGAACAAAATTAACCTTTGCAAAACAATTAGAAGAGTGCACAGAAGTTGTTCTTGTCTTTTACAGAATCATAGAATAGTTTTGTTGCTACGTTACTTTTGGTTTTAAAACTTTAAACATAATTAGGATCACTGCACTACCACAATGATATTGTCTATGAGACAATTCTAGAACTTTCAACTACTAATAAGCCTCCAGGCTTCTTCTATGACACTTTGCTGGTCAGATCTGTGTTAAATTGCTTGCTTCTCTTCTTATTCCATCCACCTTTGCTTATTACATTAAATGGTTCTGGAAACTATGTCTTCTCTTGGGCCCAAAATACATTTTGGAGTGCTGCTGCAGGAGAAAAAGTTGAGAAGGAGGAAAGAAGAAGCAAAAGGGGAGAAATTAAATACATTTTTGTCCTTACTGGAATTCATAATGACTTTACAATGATAATTTTGTTTTCATCTATTAAGCACTTTTATACTGTTGACACAGATTTACCTACAGTAAATGGATATATCCTTTTTTAACATATGCATACAATTTTAAGTGACCAAATAAATGGAAGGGCAGGGACAAGAATTAATCAAAGCTGTAAAAATGAAAAGAGGATGTGTGTTCATTTTTAGGTAGTTATTGTTTGATAGGGTTATTATAATTCTAAATTGTACTGGGAAATTAAATTACTTCTACCAAAAAATGCACATTATCATGTGTACAGCTAATGTGTAGTTATTCTACTGCCTTTTTTCAATGACACTGAAATGTGAAAATCTAGAGAAAGATTACTTGCTGATGAAAACACTGGTCTAATTTACTGAAACTTAGGGAAAACAATGTCCCATATTCTTTATTACTATCATTTGATCTTTACTGGATTGCATATAAGATTTTTTTAAGGTACAGATGCTTCTGTCAACCATCCTGGAGTCTTTCATAATCTTCTTACCTGATCTTCTGTCCTTTTTTAGCTACATTGCCATTAAAAAAATCTACCATATCAATACTCATTTCTAACAATTTTAAACAGAGTTTAGCTCAGTAACAATCTTTTTTTTTATTCCTATATGCTAGGTCAAGGATAAAAGTTTCTTTTCATGCAATTCTTTTACCATCTAAAGCTAAACTGACCCTACATGTTACTACAAGTCTTACATTTCAGTATGATTTGTTTCATTGTTTTCAATCATTAAAATGTATCGTTAACAGACTCTGTATCATACAGAATGCTGTCGCATCAGTTTAAACTGTTTACAAAGCAGCTTCAATAGCAAACAATGATGAAGAATGACTTCAGGCTGAATATATCAACATTTTACTATAAAGAAAAGCTCTCAAAGGGTGCCACAGTTCCACTTTCCTAGCCACAGAAGAAGAGAACCTGATTCCCCTAAGGTGTTGGCAGAGAACAAAGTGATTGAACAGCAGTATGAATGGCAATAACTTAATTCACAGCTGATTCCAGTTCCTGACAATGGAAGGTTGGACATGATAAAGCATTAGCAATTTTCATCTGTTAGTATATCTAGTGTTTCATTCTGAATCTCTGTTTGGGGAGGGAAAATGTACTGGAAATGTTCTAGCATTTGCTCATTTGGCTTGCTACACATGCAACTGTCTCATTCACACTCAGATTGCCTGCAAACAGAAGTGGTCATTTAAATGTATACCTCATCTGTTTGCAAATGTGACCCTTAGCTGTGACTTTACTTGCAGGTTAATGCCACACTGATATAATGGAAAATGTTCATGCAGCACAAAGCTTAGCTTTCTGGCTAGGACCAAATAACATCTGTTCACATTTGGAAGGTATTCTTTGCCACTGAAAAAAGACAAGTGGTTTTCTCTCACATAGTTGCATACTGAGAAGTGACAATATTTATACAAGATCAGGCACCTATAAGTTAAGAGTAATGAAAATCAGATTGTCCATTCAAATCCAATATATCTTTATTTATA
>NW_008690498.1:0-2186 GCF_000695815.1 Acanthisitta chloris | reverse complement strand
GCAGGACCATAGGTCCACTGTACACTTGTTTTGAATAAGAAAAAGAGAGTTGCAGTGAAAAAAAAACCCTGTTTATTGCAGTTCCTATTTGATGCTTATTTAGGAATCCATCTACAGTAAGGCAAGAAGGAAAGACTTTTTTTTGGTTAAAGAGGGTGCTAAATGCCCCTTGGAGGTTCTCATTCTGCAGCAGAATTCCTATAAGGTGTTGGCAAATTTTTTCAAGGATAAGGTTTTTATGAACATTCACTAATACCATGTTCCCTGTATTCTACTTGACTGAACAATCAGATGTTAAAGCACCTTCTGATGTCAGCATAGACTAGCTACATTAATGCTAACTTGACATTCTCCAGAATTAGGAACCATTTGAGAAAACTCAAAACATATTTTGCATAATACAAGTGTTCATAACAGTACTGGAAGTATACTTCTTAGTTGGAAGACAGTTGCAATTGACCATTGACTCCACCTACACAGCCTGTTAAATAAATAAAGTATGCAAATAGTGTAACAAATTAGATTTTCACTGACAGGTATAAAGCATCTCCAATGCTTTTAATAAGTATTATTCTATCCATTTATCTCTGGATGTTCTACATCAACACTGATGGATGCTCAAGGAGAAACCACACACAATATTCTGTTTTCCATAGTAAAATCATATATTTCACTTATTGTCAAACCTATTCAACAAAGAAATTGTGGATGTCCTCACAGTAAAAAGGACAAACCCTGATGTGAGCAAGATGTCAGCTGAAATTTTCCACAAATGCTGATATCAGAAGGTGCTTTAACATCTGATTGTGCACAGCACTGAGGATATCAAGAGCTTCTTTTTTCAAGATAATTATCCACCTATTCAAATGCTGGCACTCCCCTGGAATATTTATTAAATTTCTATGGTTCATAAGTTATAAAGTATGAATTATCCTAATTTCCCTTAGAGTATTCACCTGTAAGTTTATATTCATTAGAAATCTACATTTTAAAAAATACTAGTCTCTTTTGTACTATAGTCTTTTCATAAAATACTACTTTAAACAGAAGATAATTTAAAATAGATCAGAAAGCAAAAGTAACACGAAGACTGATGAATATTATTTCTATTATGTGCTACTAGGATCTCAATTAAGATTTAGGGCAGAATATTAGCAACTGGAAAGTTAAACTTCTGAGATTAACTTCACCATTGCAGTGGCTGTGTCTATGTTACCATGGAAGCATACTTGAGAGGGGAAAATGCAGCTGCAGAGAGGGAATTAACTATCTCAATATAGCTGCAAATAACTTTTACAATGCTGATCTTCTTTTATAAAACTCTTTGCAAGACTGTAAATCCAGACCAATAACCATTTCACAATTAGCCCCGGTAGTGAGGGCCATAATCCACCAGCTGTCTATAGAATTGAGCTCATTCTATGAAATGAATCTCAGACAAAATGTTCACATTTAGGGCACATAGGGAAAACCACTCTAGCAGAAAAGTGCAATGCCAAATCACATCGAGAAAACAGCATGAAATGTCAATTTAATTGGCAAAGCATTCAGGGCAGGGGTGGGTGTACGACATATGTGTGAGAGAGGAGGAAAAAGTTTTGTCTTTTGATTCTGTCTCTTCATGATTTTCAGTTGGCTTTGATCTTGGAAGTATATATTTTGGTAGTGTCTTAATGATCTGGGGACCTAATTATTGAGCTAAATTAAATATAACCTGAAAAGTACTGGAGTATTATATAGCTAAAGGTGCAGAAGTACCCTTGGCATATTTGTTCAAAAAAACCAGTAAGAGTTAGGCTTCTAGGTGCTTTGAGATAATTCCACTGCCAGTCTAAGGAAACTTTGAAAATGGTTAAGACACTCTTAAAAATACTATTCCATAAAGATGTTGCTGAAAAGGGCAGTTTCGATTCATGCTGATGTACCATATTTCTCATGTGTCATTTATAAATTTACTCAATATTCACTTACCTTTGGGAGATGTTGATACATCACCCTTAGCATTGCTTTCTTAGCTGGTAGACCTGACCACTGCTAATCTCTCATCATATAATATATTACCTGAGCACTTAGTCATGGGCCTTGAAAATAACCCTTACTATTGGAAAATATTTACTCTTAAATAGTGTTGTCTCATACAGTCTTGTTGTTTGGAAGGTGCCTGTAGTGCTGCATGGGATTGTTAT
>NW_008690497.1:0-10621 GCF_000695815.1 Acanthisitta chloris | reverse complement strand
TTTTCCTTTATTTTTATTTTTTCTCAGTTTATATTTTATTTTACTTTATTTTACTATATTTTATTTTCCTTTATTTCTTAGTTTGTATTTAATTTTATTTCCCTTTCCTATATTTTATTTTACTCCATTTTATTTTATTCTACGTCATTTCATTTTACTATATTCAACTTTATTTTACTTTGCTTTTATTTATTTTTCTTGAGTTATATTTTAATTTAATTTAATTTCCTATCCATATAACTTCATTTTGCTTCCTTTTATTTATTTCTCTGGATTTACTTTTTTTTTCCACTTTGTGTGATCAAATTTGATTTCATTCCCCTCAATTACTTTAACTTTTACACACCTCCCACTGGCAGAGCTGCCAAATGAACTTACATGCTCTTCCCTAAGATCTAACCTAAATTTCCCTCCTTCAATCTGTGCCCATTGTCCCTTGTGCTGTCCCTGCAGCTCCTAACACAGATCCCTCTGCAGCTTCCCTGGAGCCCCTTCAGCTCCTGCAAGGTGCTCTGAGCTCTCCACACAACCTTCTCTCCTCCAGGCTCAACAGCCCCAACTCCCTCAGCCTGTGCTCACAGGGAGATGCTCCAGTGCTCTGAGCAGCTCTGTGGCCTCCTCTGCACTTGCTCCAACAGTTCCATGTCCTTCTCAGGCTGAGGCCCCAGAGCTGTGTGCAGGATTCCAGGTGGGTCTCACAGAGCAGAGCAGAGGGGCAGAATCACCTCCCTTGCCCTGCTGCCCACACTCCTGTGGCTCAGCCCAGGCCTGGCTTGGTCTCTGGGCTGAGCTCACACTGCAGCTCATGGGCAGTTTCTCACCCACCATCACCCCCAAGTCTCTCTGCATTGCTGGAATTTAGCACAAATGACCTGGGCATTTCCTTCTTGCTGGGTAGAAGAGATCTACAGGTGAAATCTGGAGATACAAAAGACCAGAAACTAGAAAAACAGCTGCAGGTATGAATTGTCAGTGCAGTTGTTCATCGATGTCCAATTCCTGCCACCCCCAGCCACCCAAGACCTGCAGGACAAGGCTCACAGCAGCTCTCCAGCTGTTGAGCAAGAGCCCAGTGAAACCAGTCGCTTCTCTTGCAAAACATTTGGGTCATTCTAGGTGAAAAGCACTGCCAGGGCTGCTTGACCTCAGGTCTGTGCTGTGCACACAGGGCTCTGGGCACACTTGATTTCCTCTCAGCCTCCTGTGCTCAGCACTCCTGAAGACCAAAGTGTTGCAAGCTTCAAAGGTGAGAAGTATGAAATCCAAGTAAGGCTGAAGATTGTCAAGGGTTCAACAAGCTCAACTACATCCTGGGCTCAAGTGCTGGGTGGGAAGTCACTCAGGCCTCCTGTGACCCTCCAGCAGTCGTTCCCACACTCACTGCTGGGTGCAAAAGAGCTTCAGGACTCTGTGGAGAGACTCTTCATGTCATCTTGAGCCACTTGGAGAAAAATATCCCATGGGAGGAAGGATGTGGCTTCCTGACACACAAGTGTTCTTGACCTGCAGAGTGGTTTGGTTTATGCTAATTTCTCAGCACTTCTGAGTATTATATTCCTAAGCAGGTTCTGGCTGTGCCCACAGAGTCACAAAATCAGTGAGGTTGGAAGGGACCACAATGGGTCCTTGGTCCCACCTCCTGCTCCAGCAGGGCCAGCCCAGAGCACATGGCTCAGGGTTGTGTCCAGAGGGGTCTGGAACACCTCAGTGAGGAGAATCCACCACCTCTCTGGGCAATCTGTTCAGTGCTCAGGGACTGCACAGCAAAGAAGTTCTTCCTGTGTTCAGGTAGAACTTCCTGGGCATCAGTTTCTGCTGTTCCCTCTTGTTTTATTGGTTCCCCCACTGAGCAGAGTCTGATCCTCCTCTTGGCACCTCCTGTTGATGGACTTGAGTCCGTTACTGAGGTCCCCCTTGGTCATCCCAAGGCTGAAGAGGCAGCAGATCCTGCTCCATCCATGGGACAGGATACATTTGGTGTGGTCCATCTCCTCCAGTCAGAGCTCCCAGAGCAAACTCTGCTGCTGTCAAGAGGCTCCAAACATGACTCAGGGTTCAGCTCTGCTGAGCTCATGTTTCAGAGCTCATCGAACTGCTGGAATCTCCCTCGGGAAATGAGGCCATGCCTCAGTCCTGGCACTTTGGTTCTACTACCCAGTAGAATGGAACAGGTGCTCAGATGACTTGCCCCATTTGCTTGGTGCTGCCAGCACCAAGTTCCAAGCAGCCTCATCCATGACTACCCCAATTCTGATGCTCAGCAACACTCACTTCTTTATCCAATTGAAGGGAAGTATATCAATCTCTGCTGAAATACATGTTTCTCAGGTCTGAACTAAAACCCAACACGCCTTTTCGTGGGGGAAATAATACTGAAGGAAATCTGAGGTGGTTTAATGTTGCAGAGGTTTGTTCTGCTCAGATTGGACACAGTTTTCCTTCCTTTGTTCAAGTTTGGTGTGTTTTACATTTATGGCATCAGTCAGAGCAGTTCTGAGGTTTATATGCTGAGCTTGAGCTTTCCTTCCTCAAAAACATTCCCAGCATTGCTCCCAAGAAATAGGTTTGGCCCATAAATTGCAGAGAGCTCTGGAGTCTCTTCAGAGCTTCAGCACCACAGAATATCTGCTCTCTCCTCTCTCATCTTTTATTTATATCCAAGGCCATGGGATTTCTTTTCCTGCACTCTGGGAGAAGGTTTAATCCAACACATAGATGGAATTTTCAATGCATCCCAAGGCTAATTATCCATCAGTGCTATTGGTGATGCTGCTGCCTCTGTAACTCCTCAGCTGGTTCTTCAAGCCCAAGGAGGGAGGTCAGGAACTCCTCTGGGCAGGCAGTGCTGCCTTCAGCTCCTCACAGACCCTTCTCTCTGGTGCTCTGTGTCCTGCCAAGTCATCCAAGGCACTGGAGCTTCTAATGCATCAATTTGTGCTGTAGCTCTCCGTTAGCACAGGATTTCTGCTGTGATTTGTCGTTGTCACAGCTCCAGCAACAGCAGCCACTGTTCGTCTGTCCCCATCCCTGTAACTATTGCAGCTTCCAGACACGGCTGGTAGTGATTACAGCCTGTAGTTTGCAGTGTTAAATGAGCCTTCAGCTCCCAGCACGATGCCCCTTGGGTTATTCTCTTTGGCACGTGGAATTTTGAAAGAGGCTGCTTTCCTTGGAGCTCTGTGACAGAGCTTCTGTGCCCCAACACTCCTGGAGAACCCAGGAGTTGTTTTCATCTGTGTTTTTAAGCCCGAGGTGAACCCAGTTTGTGAGAATGGACTTTAGTCTCATCTCTGTCAGCCCTGAGGAAACACTCTGGTAGAGGAATAAAAGGACACTGAGATCCCTCTCCATCATCCCAGAAGAACTGGGTCTGTCTCCCTCTATGGAAAGGATCACCTGACCATGGCAGGTCCCCAAGGGGCAGATCAGCCTGAGGACTGTCACCCCAGAACAACGGGGGATTTTTTCCCCCAGTGAATCCTGCCGTGCTGAGATTGCTCATCTCTTCCCTTTGCCTGTGGCAGGGGCACACGCTCTGCTGAGAGGACAGGGAGGTTCTGCAGAAGGTGTGTGAAAAAAGAGCCCAAACCCTTTCAGTTTTGCAGTTCCTACAGTCAGGTTTACTTAGTAGCTGCCTGTAAGGACCAGGAGATTTCAAACCCAATACTCAGTGCTGTTACAGACATATTCAAACTGGGGGGAAACCCCAAAACAACAAGCAACAAACCTCCAAATCAAAATCCAGCAAATATATTTGCAGCATATCCCAGCTGTAATCTAGTGATGGAGCCAAAGGTCCTTGCTTACATCTCTCAGCTTATGGTAACTTTCCATGAGTCTCTGCCTTACAGTCCCTGCGTCTCCTTGAGTCTTTTCCTTACACTCTCTGCCTTTCCCGGTGTCTCTGCCTTCCAGCTTTGGAGATTTGCCCTTAAAGAAGGATTCATGGATTATCCAGTGTTCAAGGAGACCTCCAGGGGCAGATGCCACCCAGGGAACACAGCCCTGCTGGGGTGACACCCAACCTGAATCCATCACTCTCTGGAGGTTTGCTTGGGGCATAGGGAGGAGATCAGCCCAGCAGGAGGGGAAAGGCAAGTGCAGCATTGCTGGCAGTGAGGAGAGGTCTGGGGGAGGCAGAGGGAGGTGTGAGCTCACACTCGCTGCTCAGCCCGTGGCATCTCATCTCCCCCGAGCTCTGGAATGCAGGAGGCTCCAAAGGGCTCTGCAAAGCTATCGCACTCCACTCCTTCCTCGGTCAGGCTGGAGATCAGTTGAGAGACTGAACAAATGAAGGAGCTGAAACATCCTGAGCTGGGGATGTGTTTTCTGAATTATTCATCACCATCTTCATTCTCCTGTGGGTCTTCCTGCAGTTGGAGCTTCAGGAGGATTGTGGATTCTCCCTCTTTTACATTATCTCATTTAATGCATTGCAGAAGCTTTCTCATCTTCTCCTTCATGTTCCCAAACCTCACCAGAAATCACAGCACTTGACAGGAGATTTAGAGGAAAATGCCCTCAATACTTCTCATTTTTGGTAAAAGAAATGTTTCATTAATACATATCTATGCATACAAATGCCATGAAAACTTCCCTTCTGAGCCTCTGACGTGGTTCTCAGCAGTTTCCCCACACTCTTTGGGGCTGGTGCAGATGCTGAGTGGGGCAGCAGCTCTGGGGCTGCTTCACACACCCCTGGGAAGAGCAGAGGGAAGAGCCTGGACTGGCCCCAGTCGTTATGCACCAGCTGAGCAGCCAAACCAGCTCCTCACCTGCTGTGTCTGCACATCACACACCCCTTGTCAGCCCAGCCAGGGGGGCAGAACATCACAGGGACATCTGTTTCTGTGTCTTCCCGAAGAAAAGAGAGCTGCTACTTTGAATGCCAAGAGGATGTAGAGCAGCAGTGCCACCTCCTGAGTTAGCAGCTTTGCAACTTGCCATTTAAGCTTTCCACAGCACTGTGAACAAAGAGACAACTCTCCCCCTCCTTGTCCTTCCACGTTGTGTGCATGTGCTTCCCTTGGCACAGCCTGGAAATGCAGGATTTTGTGCTGCTCTCTGCAGAGAGGTGAGAGGAAAGACCTTCCTTGCCTGCAGCCAGCACACTTGGCTGTGTCAGCAGAGGTCACCCCACCAGCAGTGAGGGGCTGTGTGACTCCTCCAACCCACCCAAGATACCTCCAGGCTCCCTGGCAGCCAAACACACCCAGGAGAAAAACATTTCCTTCCCCAAACCTGGTGTTGCTGGGGCACACAGCCCATTAAGCAATGGCTAGTGGCTGAAACACCTGCCTGAACTCGACTGCTGCCTGCTGTGCTGAAAGGTTTCCAGCTGGCACTGCCCCAGCCATGGTTTTTTTCTTCTCCATGGGCTGAGCAGCTCAAAACCTGCAGCAGCGACAGTCTCTGAATGGCAAAGTGAGGGAGGTGAACCCTGTGTGCACAGGGAAGCTGTTCTCCTGCCAAAGGTTTGTGGAGCTCACAGAGGCTGAGGGTGGAGAGCTCCATCCCACGTGAGACGTGAGAACCTCTTGGCTTGAGGTCTCCCACAGCCAGGTCACTCCTTGTAGAGAGGTAACTCTGGGCTGGGACTGATGACAGTGATTAGAAACTGTCTTAGTCCTCAGGCAGGGAAATGATGTTCCAGAAACAAAACCTCTGCCTTTTCTGTGTGCATCTTGTATCTCTGTATCCATCTTATATCTGTGTTCATCTTATATCTCTATGTCCATCTTATGTCTCTGTGTCCATCTTATATCTCTGTATCCATCTTATAGCCATCTCATCTGTACCAGACAAGATGTGTGTGATCAGCCAAGCACACTGGAATATACTTATTAGCCTCTCTTGACAGAGTCCCAGTGTAACTACTTCATCAATTTATCCCTGACTAGAGTCTGTTTATCAAGCCTGGTATCATCCCCTTTTGAGTACTGGCTCATGCTGCCCCTCCCTCCATCCTCTGGCACCTCTCCAGCTTTCCCAAGAGTGTTAGGAACAAAAAGGAATGAAACAGGGAGCCCTGATGATTAAATTTCCACATCTGTAGTTCCAGCATTCCTCATTCCATCCAAGCATGACATCAAAACTTAAGGCTTAACAATAACACAACTCATTCACTCACAGGTTTTAACAAACAGATTCATGAAAACAAACAAACCAACCCAAACAAATCAGAGCAGTAACAGAACTAATACACATAAACCTTCACTTTATGGACGTCTTTGTCTTCACATTCCCTTTGCTTGTTGTAATAATAGAAGGTGTTGTCCCTTCTCTGAAGCTTCTTAACGAATCCAGTTTCTGGCCAACACTCCACCTGCAAAGGGAATCCAAGGGATACTCATTCACCTCTCACTAGGTGATGTGTATGACAAGGAATACAGAGGATATTTCCACAGGAAAACCTCCTTTGGATCTAAAGATCACCTTGCTATTCATGTGCTGAGCTATAAAAAAACCCATTAAGAACAGAAGGTCTGAAATCAGTTTTCATGGTTAGGATGAAGAATTATGTGGTCATAATTCTATGCCATTCTAATTCCTGTCACCTAATCCATAAGAAGAGTCTAGAAATAAAGATTTAAGGGTATTTGATAGACCAACTGAAGTCAAAGCTTTTAAAATACCTCCTGTAGGAACAGGACATTGATGTGGTTCAGATAGCTGAGAGGCTCAAAGATTCCACTCTTGTAAGACTGACAGACACTTACAGGTTTCTCCAGCTCCTTCTGACCAGGAAAAATGTGCTTTCCATTAGCAGTTTCATGCCAATAAAGTGAGCTGGATGTGTCACAGTCCCAAAGCAGCAGGATCAGCCCTGCATGGAGCCAGGACCACCCTGGTGCTCTTCAGGGTGAGGCTTTAAGCCAAAAGTTGGAGCACTCAGATGTTCAACAGCTTTTATGGCTTTAGCAGCTCACTGCAGCTTCACCATCTCCGACTGCTCCTGACCAAACTGAGCCTTAAGAACAAGGGAATAAGGACCTCATCTCTCTCCCAGGCAGAGCTGACAACAGCATTCTCTAACTGGAGAGCCCCAGAAGTGGTTTTATCCCTTACCTGGTGACTACAGGCACACAGAGCTGTTCTGTTTGCATTGTCTGTCTAACACAACAGCTTTACTGTTCATCTGACTGCATCCTCAGCAACTTTGGGATGTGTAAACTGAAGGCCTGGGAAGGCTGGACCAGAAGGCTCATTTCACAGAGTCAGAGGTGTGCCCTGACTTTCATCAGGGTTTAATTGCCAGTGGTTGTGCCCTGCCATAAACCCTAACCACACAGATCCCACCACAGGATTTCCTTCCACACTTACTGGGATTCACACCACAGCCTTTGCAGTGGGACCTGAGCCCACAGCAGAGGAACAAACTCCATCTGATGATGCACATCAGTGTGTTGCTGTGTGGTGAGTTCACTGGTTGAGGAGTGACTTCCTTAGCAACATTCTACTCTTTTTTATGGGCATAGGAGGTTAAGATAATTTAAGAGTGGATTTTTAATGCTACAATTGCTGCTTTGGCAGATAAATTAGAGAGCTCTAATGAACATGATGTGTTGTTTGCTACATTAACGTCTGTGTTGCTATTTTGAACCTCAAGTAGCCACTGAATATATGACCATTAGTCAACAGCTCATTTGATCATAGAACCATCAAGGTTGGAGGAGATCTCTAAGGTCATCCAGTCCAACCATGAACCTGTCACTGCTGGAACCCCCAAACCCTAACCCAGATCCTCCAGTGCCACATCAGACACCTCTGAAACACCTCCAGGGATGGTGACTGCACCACCTCCCTGGGCAATATCCCAGTGCTGAACACCACAACAGGGAAAACATTTCTCCTCACACCCAATCTGACTCTGCCCTGGCTCAGCTCAAGGCCATTCCCTCTCTCCTCTCCCTCAGCCCTGGCAGGACACACATCCCACACCTCTCTCCAGCCCTGGCAGGAGTTGCAGAGAGCCAGGAGGTCACCCCTGAGCCTCTTCTCCAGGCTGACCAACCCAACTCCCTCAGCCCTTGCCCATGTGCTCTGCCCTTTGCTGCCCTCGTTGCCCTTGGCTGGACTCGCTCAGTGCCTCAATGGCCTTTGGGCAGTGAGTGCCCAAAGCTGAAGACAAATTTTGATCCAGTCATTTCACATGAGGCAGAAGTTTGAAGTAATGACCCTTGCAGAGCTCTAAATCTTACCACATCCACTTGTTTCACTTGCTTATATTCCACCTCATCTCTGTATCCAGCTTGCTGAAATCTGTACAGGTTCTCCACATCATCTGACCAGATTTTGGCATGATGGATAGACTTTGGCATGATGTCAGCTTCAGCCATGGCTCCAGAGCCTTCAGGCTTTTCCCTGAAATTATTTGAAATTACACAGAAGAGATGGAAACAAATGGTTTTGTTGGGGACATACAAAAATGGGAAGTAGGTTAATGGAAAGCATGGAAAACACCCAGACATGGGTGTCCCATACAGCAGGATAGGCACAGCTCCCTGCTCTACATCTTTGTGTGACCTTTGAGAAATCTACCTCAACATCATCCTATTTCTCCTTTGCTCTTTGGTAGCCATGACAGAATTTTCCATGCCCTGTAAAGGCTCAGCAGTGTTTGAGGAGTTGTCAGTTCTTACTGACTCGAGACAGTCAAGATGATTAGCAATAACTTTGGACCTTAATAAATGCTAAACTATAATGAATTTGGGAGAGGGAAATTTAGGTTAGATCTCAGGCAGAAGTTTTCCCTGTTCTGGTGGTGAGACCCTGTCCCAGGGTGCCCAGGGAGGCTGTGGCTGCCCCAACCCTGGCAGTGTTCACAGCCAGGTTGGATGAGCCTTGAGCAACCTGCTCTGGTGAGAGGTGTCCCTGCCCAGGGCAGGGGTTGGGGCTGGATCATCTCTAAGCTCCATTCCAACCCCTAAAATCCTTTGACTCTATGATTTTCAGCGCCTTAACTTACACGTTACTAGTGTTAAGTTCTTCTGGACAGGATGTGCTGGGTTCATCTAAGGAATGTGCTCCTTCCAGGCATCTGGGCAGGTCAGGTACTTGCTGAGTCATCATGAGGTCAGAGTGCCTTCCACAGGCTTTCCTGCTCAAAAAAACCAGGTATAAAGCTCCCATAGTCCCAACTGGGTGACTTCAAGGAATGAAAGCAGCATCGTGATGTGATACTCTTTGTTTCCTGCAGTGTCTGAGCTCCAGGCACAGAGCTGCTTTAGCAGAGCAGGACAAAGCTGTACTCCAGCCAGGAACTCAGGGAACAGCCAAAGCCAACAGACAGATAAAGGCAAATAAATAAGATAAGAGAATGGTAAGAAAACATCGTTTAGCATTAACACTTTTCATTTCAAGGGAGTCCTTGAGCAGTGAAATGGACTTTGCCAAGGTGACAATGTTTGTCTAGTGTAAAGAGTGGTGTTTCTGTCAGTGATATTCCATACTCCTCTGCTTTTGGCTCTGTTTTTAGTGCCAATCATAACACAGCTCCTGTGGAATCCTCACCAGCCTGAGCTTGCACGTGGTGGCTCCCCAGGGAGTTACACAAGCTGTAAGGGCTGGTGGGAGGAGAGTGTGTGCTCAAGGACCGTGATCAGTGCCACAAGGGATTACAGGAAGGGGAGGAAGTGATAAACCAGGAACATATGGAGACACAAACCTGAGCAGGACGTGCTGAGGGAGGTGGGGATGGGAACCAAACCTGGGCAGTCACACACGGACTGATGGGGCAAAGTGAGAGTGGGGAGTGTGAGAGTGTTTATTCCAGCGAGGCTGTCTGAGCAGGGATCTTGTCCCTTGGGAAGTGAAGGGGAAAAGGGGAGGACAGAAACAAACCAGGCAGAGATAAGGACTTGACAAAACAAAGACAATGTGACAAGAAACAAACCTCACCACTTGCACTAATGGGCTAAAAAGAGCCTACAGATATCACATCCAGCAAGATCAACCTGGACCTTGCAGCTGCCATTGATAAGAGTGTGAACCAAGGGGACCCTCACTGGGAGGGGTGTGGGGATCCCTGGAGCTGTACAGACCTGGGATGGATGTGCAGGGGAAGGGGAGCAGGGAGGAGCAAAGATGGGAATAGCCAGAGAGGAGTATAAAAGCAGTCAGTGAGTAGCTGTGCCTGGCTGAGCCCTGAGCCCGAGCAGCACAGACTGTCATACCTCAGTGCTTCTTCTTCAACCTTAGCTATCTCCCTGCACAATCTCACTCTGTATCACATCTGTGTGTGCTGCAAGGATGAAGTGCCAGGGCCTGGTGAGCTCTGTGTGTGAGTGAGCGGTGTGTGTGTGAGTGAGCACTGGCACCAGCTCCTGCTGAGCTGTGTGTGTGTGAGTGAGCACTGGCACCAGCTCCTGCTGAGCTCTGTGTGTGAGTGAGCACTGGAACCACCTCCTGGAGTCAGACTGGAGCTGTGGGCACCCCTGGCCTGTGATATCAGCTGCTGGAGCAGCTGGGATCTTTAATTTCCAGCCACTGGAGCAGGAACAGGCTGTGTCCTGAAAAATCTGCTACTGGAGTTGGGATGTCATGAGTGAGGGGCTCTGTGCCAGCAGCTGGAGCAGGACTGTGGGTCACAGCCTGTGTGCCCTCTTGTCCTGCTGCTGGT
>NW_008690496.1:912-2339 GCF_000695815.1 Acanthisitta chloris | reverse complement strand
CCCGGGCTGAGCCCCGCGCCGCGGCCCCGCAGGCCGCGATGGAGCCCACGGCCTCGCAGGTCTTCTGCGGGAGAGTGCTGGGCATGGTCAACACCGAGGACGTCAACGCCATCATCCTGGCGCAGAAAAACATGTGAGTCCCGGGGGA
This sequence comes from Acanthisitta chloris, assembly GCF_000695815.1. NCBI lineage: Eukaryota > Metazoa > Chordata > Aves > Passeriformes > Acanthisittidae > Acanthisitta > Acanthisitta chloris. The sequence goes on along the minus strand of NW_008690496.1, from coordinate 2,191 downwards.
AAAGTCCCGTGGGGATCTTGGTGCCGGTACCGGGAGCTCGGTGGGATCGTTGTGGAGCTTCATCTGCTTCCCCTTCCCACTCCCTGCGCAGGTTGGATCGGTTTGAGAAGACCAATGAGATGCTGCTCAACTTCAACAACCTGTCGAGCGTCCGCATGCAGCAGATGAACGAGAGGTTCCTCCACCACACCAGGACGTTGGTGGAAATGAAGAAGGATCTGGATAGCATCTTCCGGAGGATCCGGTGGGAAATGAGATGGGAATGGGTTTGGGAGGTGGTGCAGGAGGGGCTGGGTGGGGTGTGTTCAAGCAGGACATAAGTTGGAGTTTGGGGTGATCTTGGAAGTCAAGTTTGTTGGAGGGGGAAAGCACATGGAGGAAGAGGAGGGAGTTTGGGGTGATCTTGGAAGTCAAGTTTGTTGTAGGGGGGAAAGCACATGGAGGAAGAGGAGGGAGTTTGGGGTGATCTTGGAAGTCAGGTTTGTTGGAGGGGGAAAGCACATGGAGGAAGTGGAGAAGAGCTTTGGGATTCTTCCATTCTGCTGCAGCCAGGATGGTCTGTGTTCCTTCAGGGTGGTCACAGACTGTGGGACTCAGAAACACTGTGTGCTGGGAGGGGGACAGGAGTGCTTGGGAGGGTGGGAAGGAGCCTTCAGGAATCCCCTGGGATTCCTTTATGTTATCCATAAATGCTGGAGCTCTGTATCCATCAGCTTCCCATGGACTCAGCTCTCTCTCTCTCCTCCCCAGGACACTCAAGGGGAAGCTGGCGAAGCAGTACCCGGAGGCTTTCAGCAGTGAGTAGTTCCTGATGCATGGATCAATAGAATCCTGGAATGGTTTGGGTTGGGAGGACCTTAAGGATCTCATCCCTTCTCCTGCCATGGGCAGAGACACCTCCCACCAGCTCAGGTTGCTCCAAGCCCTGTCCAACCTGGCCTGGAATACTCCCAGGGATGGAGCAGCCACAACCTCTCTAGGCAACCTGTGCCAGTGTCTCACCACCCTCCCAGGGATGAATTCCTGCCCAATATCCCATCTAACATTGCCCTCTGGCAATTTATAGCCATTCCCCTTTGTCCTGGCATTCCACACTCAGTTTTCCTGCTATGGGAATTGTGCCTGTTCCTGAGAATTTGTGAGGTGTCTCTTGGGGGTTAGGAGAAGCCAATGGAACATCCAGGCATGTGCCAGCCTGGGGCTGCTGTGCCAAAAGTCTGGAAAACTTCTTGATTCAATTAAATGTAGCTGCAAGAAGTTACAACCAGCCACTAACTTA
>NW_008690496.1:0-889 GCF_000695815.1 Acanthisitta chloris | reverse complement strand
GAGAAATGAGGGAATTGCTCTCCTGGGGGTGGTCTCTCACCACAAAACTAGTGTCTGCGTCTTCCCTTCCAGACATCCACGAATCTCCCATCCTGGAAGACGACGACGACTTTGACCCTGTCCCCAAAAGCACCACGACCACCATCGCTACCTCTGAGCAGAGCACGGAGTCCTGTGACACCAGCCCTGATGTTATCTCTCCCACCACGAGCCAGGATTTTGAGGATTTATCCCAAGGCCAGTACGACATGCCGGCCATGAACGGACAGAGTCTCACAGACGAGGACACTGCCAACGGCCTGGACTAGGAAAGTTGGGTCCTGCCCCTGGAGAACTCTCTATCCTGTATTTATATTTGTGTGTTGCTTTTCTTTGGCAAGAGGGAAGCAAAAGCTGGGAGAAGCCAAGGGAGGAAGGTGCTGCCCTCCTGCCTCTAAACTGCCACTGTGGTGTAACCCTGCGACTCGCTGCAGGGTGAATCAGTAAATCCTGGGTTGGAAAAGCTTCTCCTCTTTGTCCTTCCTCGTTTCTGCTCAGGAGAGCAGCCAGACCTCACCATCCACGTAGATTTTTGGTGCTGAAAAGCCACTTTGGGGCACAGGTGGTTCTATTCCATAAGGAATGTTGTCTCTGAGGCTTCATGTGCTTTCCAGCTCTCCTGGGGGTCTGTCCCTGCTGCTGCTGGATCTGTGCTGGCTCCCTGTGGTTGCTGAGTTTCTCAAAGATGGGATGAGCCAGAGTTTCCCTTTGGCTCTGACCCCTCACCTGGGGCTGCTGGTTGCTGCACAAATGGGCTCACAGTGGGCTGTGCCCTCCTGGGCTCTTCACCAGGTCCTGGGGATGGACCTGAGGTCTCCAAGGGGCTGAGAGGAGAGTGGGGGGCTGGGGG
>NW_008690495.1:0-7621 GCF_000695815.1 Acanthisitta chloris | reverse complement strand
GAGGAGGCTCAGGGGATATCTTATCACCCTCTGCAGCTATTTGAAAGGAGGTTGTAGTCAGGTGGGGGTTGGTCTCTTCTCCCAGACAACCAGCAGTAGGACAAGAAGGCACAGACTCAAGCTCTGCCAGGGGAGGTTTAGGTTAGGTATTAGGAAGAGATTTTTTGTGGAGAGCGTTATCAAGCATCAGAATGGGCTGCCCAGGGAGGTGGTGGATTCACCATCCCTGGAGGTTTTCAAGATGAGACTGGATGTGGCACTTAGTGCCATGGTCTAGTAATGATGGTAGGGTTGGACTCGATGATCTTTGAGGTCTCTTCCAACCCCGGTGACTCTATCATTCTAAGTTTTCTGATGACTGATGATATTACACTCTCAGTTTGTACTCAATTCAATTTCACAATGAGTTAAGAATAAGAATATTATATTAGAAGGAAATACATAGTCAACCATGTAATTTTAAATATCTTTAAGAAAAAAGACTCAATCATTTGTCCTATTAAATCCTTTAAAAAAATTCCTAGTGGGAGCCCAAGAACTCATCTAAGTTGATCTCTCAGTTAAAGAAAGGCAGCAGAAAGGATGAAATTACTTTCTTTTATCAGGGAAATAAATTAGCAAATGTGCCAGAAGACCATTACTTTTTACGTTTTTTAATCGCAGAATGGTTGGAAGGGACCTCTGGCAATCATCTAGTCCAACCCCGTGCTAAAGCAAGTTCACATACAGCAGGTTGCACAGGATCACATTCAGGCAGGTTTTCAATATCTCCAGAGAAGGAGACTCCACAGCCTCTCTGGGCAGGCTGTTGCAGTGCTCTGTCATCTCCACAATAAAGAAAGTTTTCAGCAAAGAATTTTCCAGTTTGTGTCTGTTGCCTCTTGTCCTATCTCTGGGCACCATTGTAAAGAAACTGGCCACATTGTCTTGACATCCATCCTTAAGACATCTGTATGCACTGATAAGATCCCTTTCTCCAAGCTAAACAGGCCCATCTCCCCCAGCCTTTCTTCATAAGAGAGATGCTCCAGTCCTCTCATCATCGCCACCTCTGCTGGACCCTCTCCAGGAGTTTCTTGCCCCAAACTAGACACAGTATTCATAATTAGTGCATCTGTGATAGTCTACTTAGTGTGGGCTCACATCGACACTTTTATTAAATGCTGCCAAATATTTTGTTGTGGTCTTCTTTCAAATTATTTGCAACAATATTTAGCAGCTTAATCGAATTCTTAATTCTAATTCTGAACACTTTATTCAATAAATCATAGCAACAGAATGATGCCAAATAAAACACTTCAATTTTGCTTAACATGCTGTTAAGTGTTTTAGAATTTCAATGTAATAAAATAATTCTGAAGTGAGAGCCCTCTCTATCCAGAAAGCCACAAATCCCTTTTAACTATAACTATATTTTGGTTGGTACCTTCAAAGACAGCTGATGGTTGCCAAGACCTCACTCACCTATGACTGATAAAGGTGAAAACATTCAACATCTCTCTTCACACAACTTCTAAATGCAACAATTTGGGAAATGTTATATTTAACATTTAAAATCATGACACAAAATTAAAGCATTTCAGCCACTGCTGTTTCCCAAGTTTTCCAAATAAACAAACTCTATTAACATAGTTTATCTCCTACTTGCCAAAAAAAATCTAAGGATACAGTAAAAGATAGCAAGTAGTGGCCAATCCACAAACTGCATAAGGAAAAATTTCACAAAATCACAGCCTAAAAATTTTCCTTGGTAGTGAGGATGAATACTCCAGTCTGTCTGATGAAGCTCAGAAGTCACTGCAAGAGCTATATGTAATGACTAAATAAACAGTCACTGCAAAGTTTGGAATAAGAAACCTTTTGAAACAGGGCTCTTGATGTTCTCTGCCTGTTGGTGTGAGAGTAAATAGGCAGCTGTTTAATCTCAGTCAAGGAAAAAGCTGCTTTATAGCTACTTCGAGAAACTATAGATGGTCATAGATAGTCTCATTCACACTTAAGACTACAGGCTCATTCAGGAAGCAATCACAAGCCGTATTTGAAGTACTGGCATGTCCTTTACTCGGAAACTGTTTCATAGCTGAAAACTCCTATCTATTCACTGCCTTCACCAAGAACTCAAAGAAACCTGTTTGCTTATATATGAAATGGAAGCACATTCCAGTCAGCATCCAAAGTAAACCAACAACCATTGTAAACAAATATTTAGACAAAGCTGCATTTCATGTAATGCATTTATGCTGTGAAACCTGGGCCATATAAGCCCCAGAGTACACATATGAATGAAGTGTTGTGAAGTAGTTTACTTCAGAAACTGAGCACTTCTAAAAATATCTGTTGGTATCTAACATTTGTCTTCAAATTCTTCTTGGTTTCATTAAGAAAGTCAGTCCTTAACATTTGCCAAGATAATTTAATTCTAATTTACTGAAATTCAAATACTAATTGTCAAAGCCCGTATCTTGTAAAACAACTTTGGTAAAAGGACATTTCTAGCCTTTGAAAAGAGCTAAGTCTTAAGCTAACAGGAATTTTGTGTGTGCACATACGCTATGAAAACACAAGAGACAAAAGTGTAAAACCACAGTTAGTCAACCAAACAAAACCAAATCCAGTTTCTAGGAGAAAGACTTGAACATTAAGTCACAGTTGAATGGAGTACTCGCTTACATAGCCATCATTTTGAAGGACCAAATTATGTCTCAAGGTATATGCCAACTCCTTTAAATATCTAGCAAATGACACAAGCATCCAAAGGGATGTTAGTCATATATTTTGAAATACCCAGGTTCAAAGTATGTGAGTTGTCAGTTATTACACTGAATTTCCATGATTCATTCATTCACCAACAAGAAGTCAACACAAAGGAATTCAAAACAGCACTTTGCATCTCCGCACAAACACACTATCTATGTCTTCCAAATGTAAAACATGGGTACACACTCATGTATGTATCCAGCAATCACAAAACCCTACCTTTTTATACAGTTTGAAGTGTTAGAGCAACTGAAAAAAAAAGAAAAAGAATCCTATTTGTTACTCATTTGCTTTACATAAAAAGGATGAAAACTAATATCTTCAATGGGAAGGTATCTGCACATGTAGCATGAAAGTGTAACTGATGTAATATGGTTGCTTTTAGAGTACTTGAACATGATTCATCACAAGCTGCAGAAATTTACAGTAATGTACTTAAGAAATTCACCAAGCAATTTCTAAATGGTTAGTGATCACTCCCGAGAAACCAAGGATGATTGCTGTGGTCCTAAAAGACTTCAGAATGGCAAATACAGTGCTTCAAACTTAGAAACAGCATTTCAAAATGAAAAGGCCTGGCCTTTTGTTAGTCACACATTAAAACAGTGGAACAAATTACTAAAGAGTAAACCTGGAAGTATTCAGAAGTATGTTAGCAATTAAAAACCAAAACCTGTATTACTGATTTGCCAAAGAGAAATCACAGCAAATCAACTCACTTTCCAACTTAATGGTACAGCTGACCTGATGTCTAGAATCAAAGCAATATGTTCCAGTACTTCAACTGAGTCAAATCTTTTAACACTTCTTCAATTAAGTTTCAAAAGCTTGAAGAAAATGTGATACACATTAAATTATCAAAGGTGAGAATACCACTGATGGAAAAGTACTTTATATCCTAAAAATTGTACTCACATAGTCTTCAAAACTTTTCCACCAAATGAGGCATGTGTCAGGGCCTTGAGCGTACCACCAGGCTCTGCAAGCTCTTCCCCTACACCTAAGGGTTTTACTTGCAGGAGCTGAAGGTCAACTCTGACATGGTTTTCCTGCCTCACTGGGGTTGCATTTGTCCCCCATGCCTTGGGAGCTGCATTTACACTCAGGCCCTTTTCTCAGTTCCTTCCCAGTCTACACTGTGGTGATGATGTGTCTGGCCCTGGACCTTGCTGATCCCAGCCTGGACCTGCTGACTTGGCTTCCCAGCTTGACCTCTGCCCTGTCTCATCCCCATGCACCTGTCTGGCAGTCACTGGGCACTTGGGTGACCACAGATCCTATCCCCAGACCTACCAAGGGACTGAGAAATTTTTTATTAAGGACACTGTCCCCGGCTCCATTCTCCTGTGGTTCAGCCCACTCTTGCTATTCCTGCAGGTCCTGCAGGCAGTCTGTACTATGTAACATTTCAATACCAACTTGGAAGCTGGCATCGACAGCACTGCTTATGAAATATAACTAATAGACCTTGTTTCATTTATGAAATATATCCATTTCTATTTATGAATAGATTAAACCTTTAGGGAGAAGGTTTCAAGTACACCATCTTTGTAAATTCAAGTTGATAACAAGGATGCTAAACAGATGAGACTATACACTGCAACTTTAATATATGCATATTAATAACAATTAGCATTTTATATCCCTTGCCATGTAGGTTTAGACCACTAGTACTTTAGTGTTAGACTTATTCTAAAGGCTATTGCAAAAGAAAAAGAGAAACATCTGCTAAAAAATTATTTTATCCTTGCTAAGGAAAAGCACTTACTTTATGGGGGAAAAATCAACTTGGTAGCTTGAGAAGTATCACTTTCCTGAACACTTCAAACATATGGAAATAAAAGTTCTCTCATTTTTTCAGAGCTAACTGGCAAAACATATGATTCCATCCAAGTCACCTAACAGTTCCAGTAACAGTTTAAGATGGTTCTTAAGAACAAAGTCTTTCAAACATACACCACTGAAGTGCATCTCTCAACTTGAGGAGCCTATAAACTATTGGAAAGTGTAACAAAACAGCAATGACCAACGAAAAGAACACAACAGTCCCCATAATCTCACCAATAAAGTATCCATCACAAAGATACTGGTCAAAGAGTTAAACAGATCTCTATCTCTTTTAGAGAAAACCAGTATTTTGCTATCAATAAGACTTAGATAATACTTATGTGTACACCTCTTATCTACCACTGGAGATTTTAAAGAAGAGGTTTAATACATTGCCAAGAAGTATAACCAAAGCCATTAACTGAAGATTTTAATAGCAATGATGCTACATATAACTATTATTGTGTCAAGGGAGGAGCTAGATATAAGGAAAAGGTTCTTCACCCACAAGGTAGTTGGGCACTGAAACAGCTTCCCAGGGAAGTGGTCATAGCACCAAGCCTGACAGAGTTCCAGAAGTATTTGGACAACACTCCCAGGCACATGCTGTGATTCTTAAGGCTGTCTTGTTCAGGCCCACGGGTTGGACTTTGATGATCTTTCTGCGTCCCTTCCAATTCAAAATATTATGTGATTCTCTGATTAATGTTTTGAGTTTTTACTGTGATAGTAAAGGCATTTATATTTTCCACAGATATGTGACCATAAAACCCTTGAACACTATTAGATAACAAATTTGAAAACGGATCAAATACCTCAGGAATAGAAATGAATGTGATTCCAGTGAAGCAAACCAGAGATTAAATTTCATTATTAATAATGAGTTTGTTGTATGCATTTTAAGAGACGTTTAACTCACCTGATTGCCAACTAAAAGAAGATGTTCTCCCAGCAGAAAGTCCTTGAGCATATCTTCCATTACCATCATGTGCTAGAGAAACAAAACCACAAATTTAACCCCTGTTTTTATGCTCTCAAGTTTATGTATTCACTAATGATAGTAGTACAACAGGAATTCTAAGGATTTGGGACCAAAAATTTGTGAACTTTACACTTACAGATACTTATTTCATAGCAAGTCTCTCTCAAAAGCAATATATCAAGTGACTAAAGCACTGAAACAAAAATACTAACTCCCCTCACATATGTCCTCTGCTCCAACTGGTTATGGGTGCCTGATTTCCCTAAACATACTTAATTCTCTGTAATTACTCCTTGTAGATTTTCTTCTAGGCTAGTTGAATGCTTGCCACCCAGAGTGTAAGAACTTTCTTCAGTACATGCTGATTTTCTAGCCACTGTACTGGGAGGAAGCAAAACTTATCCTGGTAGAACTTTCCAGAGTTTACTTTATCCTTAACAAATAGAGAGAATAAAAGGCAATTGACATGAACATGCAAATTATACACATATATTTTATTAAACACCAGGTCTAACTTAATAACAAATATACTTTTTCTTTACTAATCAAACTTTATCTTCATGGAAAACGAAGACAGAAAAATGCATGCTTAAGTCTAAAAGTATTTGTATGTGTCTTACAATATATGCCTAATTATTTTAGGCACATTTTTATTAAATATTAATTTATATGTGCCTAATTGAAGCCAAAGTGCTTGAGGTGTAGTTTTACATACATCCAATATCATAAAAGGTAACAAACACTGTACATCATTTAACCTTATCTTGCTCCTCACAAATAATTTGCTTAAAAGGATTGAAAGGATTTAAGGATAATGTGGCAATACAGACTACATTATTCACAATAAAGTCATGTATATTTCTACACTGTATCTAGTAAAAATAGGTCATCCATAAGTAGGTCAGTCAACCTACTTAGAGAAATGAATGATTTCCTTTAAATAAACATATATAACTTTCTGCATTATCATCTCACCTCTAGTACTTGATTATAAAAAATAAAAATTAAAAATCAGTATCTTGCCTGTAATTTCTGAGCATAGAAATGCTCAGTTTCTGTGTGAAGGATATTATACATTTCCAAATCTCTCAGAACACAGGCTGGGGGTGGGGAAAGAAACTCTTGCAAACACAGCTTAATACCACAAAATCCTAACCAGCCATGTCAAAAGACTACTGAATACTCAATACACAATTTCAGGAGAGGACTTCAAAGGCAAATGATTATATTTTATGCCATGCATACACATGGAAATCTATAACTGATAAGATAACTTTTGACCAGCTACAGGATAAATTCTAGGAAGTCAGTTTAGCACACTCGGTGATGACATTGTTTATTTTATTGCTAAGGCACAAACACATCCTTCTGATAACTTCTTTTTTTATTCTAAATTGAACAAATATGTGTACATTATGGTTCCACTGCAAAGCAGTTTATCCACAAGAAGCACCATGTACTGATACTTCTTTTAATTTATTTGGGCACCAGGACTTAAATGAGCATTGCATTACAATTCATGTAGGTGGTTAATATTAACTATTTACGCAAAGGACTTGTAAGTAGGCACACCAGTATCATGCCACCTTTATCAATCCATGTTCCCCAACATCTGGCCTGAAAAAGGCATTTAGCATACCACCTAAAAAACTCCTCCCCTCCCTGTGCCACTTGTTGTGGACTAAAACAATGTTCCACAGCCATGTCAAATTCCACTGGAACATGAATTCTTTCAAGAGCAAACATACAGAGGCAAAAAACTATGTCTTTCATTATGTTGAGCACCACTGTCCAGGGCTGAGGAGGTACCTTTTTCTCTGCTTCAGTTTATTTCTGTAGTTTTTGGATAATGGAGATAAAGTACTGCACTAAAACCAAATCAAATTCGTTCTTCAGCAGGTTTTGCTGAAGGATTATTCCAGCCCTTGAATGACCAACCTAGCAATAGAAAAAGTAAGATTGGAATTTGCTTAGAAATAGGAAGAGCTATCCTGATTGGTATTTGGTTGCTGTTTCCTTCAGCATTTAGAGGGCATAGCTACCAGGGAGAGGGAG
>NW_008690494.1:0-2754 GCF_000695815.1 Acanthisitta chloris | reverse complement strand
CTCCTGTTCAGCTCCCTGTCTCTCCAATCTGTCCCTTTCTGCCTGGTGCTCTCCAGCCACTCTGTCCCAGCCTGGAGCTCTGCATGGGATTGGTATGGCCAAAGTGCAGGACCAGCACTTGGCCTTGTTAAACCTCATCCCATTGGAATCAGCTCATCTCTCCAGCCTATCCAGGTCCCTCTGCAGAGCCCTCCTGCCTTCCAGCAGATCCACACTCCCCCCCAGCTTTGTGTCATCTGCAAACTTGCCGATGGTGCACTCAATTCCCTCATCCAAATCATCAACAAACTTGTACTGTCCAAATAAAACCTTCTGTGCTTACTCTGACTGTTCCCTAGCTTAGGTCTCTACATTTATATCACCCCCTAGAAATGCTTTCTGGAGCATTAATCCTTAAATTTATACCAATCCATTTGCACTACTCTTACTGTAATTCAACTTGTCATTTCTTCTAACCTGCGCAAGCACTTGAAAATACAGTGTCTGTGAGAAAAAAAAGCTATATGAAATAAAGATGGAATTTTCCTATATTTTTATCTTCAAGCAATGAAGGAATGGGTGGAATTAAATCAGGAGCCATTATGAAACATGAAACAAAATTATTGAGAAAGGTTACCTGATTAATATATTCTTTCCATTCTCATAATCTAATATCAGCTACAAAACCAGACCTAGAACAGACAGGAAATGATTCCAAATTGTTTTACAAGCAAATCTTTACTAGAATGTCCAATCCACTGGATAAAATAACCTGTATCAAGCAGTTTCTGGGCACTCAGACTTTGAAACTGAAATCACTGTTACATTGCAGTCAGAGAATGAACTTGATATATGTGTAAAATGAACACATTAAATTCAAGATAACTCATTCACGGATGAGTAAAATGCTTGGCTTGACTCAGTTAAAAATGCCACCACTGATGATGCACTATCAGGTCTCCTGGGAGTTTGGTGGAGTCTTAAGAGTTCCAGCTGCTGCAGTCCAGCAGAGATTACTAAAACAAAGACTGAACTGTACTTGCTTCACATTTTCCAAGACAAGAAACAGAAGGCAACCTAAAAAAGTTGTTTAGTTTTTTGCCCTGGGGCAGGGTTTGTTTCACTATCACTGCTCTTTTAAGCCCCCACAGCATCTGAGGACCCCAGTTCATATCCCAGTAGCCATCACTGTAGTTACTGATTTTCTTCTAGCAGCAGCAGATCACTGCTTCTCTCAGCTCATGCAAACACCAGTGCTGCATTTTCTCCCTAGTCTGAGCTGATGCAACCACCATAATGACTGACCCTCTCTAGTTCAAGCAGATGCAATATATGTTATAGAATCACAGAATCACCAAGGTTGGAGGAGACTTCTAATATCATCAAGTCCAACAATTAATGTCTCACTGCTGGGACCCCTAAACCAGATCCACCAGTGCCAGATCCAGACGCCACTTCAATACCTCCAGGGATGGTGACTCCACCACCTCCCTGGGCAATATCCCAGTGCTTGAACACCCTAACAGTGAACATCACTCTGTCTCAATCCAATTCCCAGGCATGCTTCTCCCCTTCCACATTGCTGCTCTCTCTCCCTTTCCAGTCCCAGGCAAATGACTGAAGGAAAATTCTGAAGTGGAGAAGAAAAAGTACAAATCAGAGCAGCCACCATCGAGGGAAGGGAAGAAGTATTGACAAGACACTGGTTTTGGCCACACAGATATTTCCTGATCTAGGCTCCCTCTATAGCCAGTGGAAAAAAGACAGATGCCATCAGAAGGTAGTTCATCCACAGTAGGAGTAGAAGGTATCTAGAAGTATCTGGTTCTCCACTGACTACAGAGGAGCACAGCTAACCACCACAGAAAAATACTTAGATTTTAAGTAGCTGGAGTTATATAGGATGAAATCTACCCCTTCACAGGATTTTCTTAGCAGCTTCGCCATGTACAAAACACGACTAGTGGTACCACCTGGCAGGCTGGATAAGAACTAGTGCTTCACTTTGGATGGAGCACTGCAACATTCCTGTTTCAGAAATACATACTGAGCCTTCACACCCTGTACTTCCACTGAGCAGAGCCTAGCTGGCTGCTGAATACAGACCCATCTGCTTTGTGAAGACCTGCTGTTCCTGCTTTTGGTATGCCCCAGCCTATACTTCTATGTGCACAAATGAATCAAGCCCCAAATGCTCCACTAATTTTGGTCTCAGGAAGCAATCTGGAATCAGTTCATGTGGTTTGCCATAGAATATGGCAACAAAATAAGAAGCTACAAACCATACAGAAGTAAAAAGATGAAAATGGATGAAAAATGGCACTGTAAAAAACAGCACTTGGAACAAAGTAATAATTTGGGAGTGCCAACGCTGATTTTAAGAGGTGGTTGTGTCTGACACTGGAGGATCTGGTTTAGGCATTAGGGGTTCCAGCAGTGACATGTTAATGGTTGGACTGGATGATCTTAGATGTCTCCTCCAACCTTGATGATTCTATGAGTCTAGGTTATACAGAGAAGAAAAAAAAATCAGCTAGATTTCAAGTTGGAGAAATCCTAATGTGTTTGGAACCAGCCTAAGCAAGCCTTATCCCAATAGGCACTTCACACTGGAAAGAAGAAATCCCCTTTGCAAACATCAACAAAACCTCCTACCTAAGAATGGTTAAAAATTATTACAGATTTAAGGATATCAAATACAGTCTAAAAGCAGAAACTAAAAACAGCATGAAAAAGAGAGCATTAAAGAGTGCCAGGTCCTGCACTTTGGCCATA
>NW_008690493.1:0-547 GCF_000695815.1 Acanthisitta chloris | reverse complement strand
CCCTGGCAGGGGCTGAGCCGGTGGCAGTGGCTCTTTGCGCTGGACTTGGGGAACTCTTGGGTGGTGTCCCCTTTGGGCTGTCATGGGGACCTTGAGTGTGGCCCTGTGAGCCAGTGGATTGGGGTCAGGGGCTGGGGACAGGGTGAGGGGCTCTGGGTCTGCCCTTGCAGCTGAAGGGTCCCCATGTGCTGGGACAGCACGAGGTCTGTGCCCTGCCCCTGCCACCACTGGCCTTCCCAGATGAGGAAGACAGAGGACAAAGTTAGAAAGTCAGTATTTCAGGATACTGACACAAACCCCGAAGAAGAAGAGCTTTCTTCTCCATCGGGGCTGGTAGCCCCTTCCCCAGACCTAGCTCTCAGAGGAGATGGATGTTTCCTTGCTGTATGGGCACTCCTGAGCCAGGGCACAGCCCATGAGCAGGCAAGGAAACTCCCAACTGAGATGCTGTACCATCAAAAAAGTACCAAGCCCTGGAATAAATCCCCTTGATCCTGCCCCCTGCGTAACAGTGTAACCCCACAGTGCTCAGAGAACGCACATGGGC
>NW_008690492.1:1595-6779 GCF_000695815.1 Acanthisitta chloris | reverse complement strand
CTTCCTCGTCTGCCTCAACCACGCGCTCAGCACCGAGAAGGAGGAGGTCATGGGGCTCTGCTCTGAGCTGAGCCCAGGGCTGTGTCTGGGGTGGTTCTCCCCTCAGCGGGCCTGGCCGGCGCCCACGCGTGGTTTAGCTGCGGTGAAAGGCAGAGCTCAAAGCCGCTGGGACACACCCGTGCCGGCACACGAGCCTTGTCCTCGCGGGTGGCTGTTTCTCTGGCTGAGGAGTGGTTGATTTCCCCTCTGTGTCGCTAGGTTGACACCATGAGCCCAGGGCTGTGTCTGGGGTGGTTCTCCCCTCAGCGGGCCTGGCCGGCGCCCACGCGTGGTTTAGCTGCGGTGAAAGGCAGAGCTCAAAGCCGCTGGGACACACCCGTGCCGGCACACGAGCCTTGTCCTCGCGGGTGGCTGTTTCTCTGGCTGAGGAGTGGTTGATTTCCCCTCTGTGTCGCTAGGTTGACACCAGCAGAATTGTCCACATCCACTCTGTGATCATCCTGCGTCGCTCTGACAAGAGGAAAGATCGTGTGGAGATTTCACCAGAGCAGCTCTCAGCAGCTTCCACCGAAGCAGAGATATCCTTTAGAAGGGACAGCAGCAAAGTCACCACTGGGGTGGTTTAGCTCTGTTTATTCGCTGTGTCCTAGATTGCTCTGGTTGTCTGGAAGCTGTCAACTGCTCCCCTGGGAGGGCTGTGCTGGCAGTTGCCCTTACCTGCAAGCTTTGTTGGAGCCTTTGTGAAGCAGTGGAATTGTGTTATAAATTTATTATCGTTTCTGTATATTTGGTCACAGGTCACACTGAAGTGTGTCTGTGGGTTGGCAGTGCAGCAGGGAGGGTTAGAGGGAAAGGGAAGGTCAGCAAGGTTTCAGCTGGAGCACTGATGAGCCTCTTCTCTAGACGCTGTCAGGGCTGTTGGTTTGGACAGTTTGCTTAAATGTGGTTTCCTGCCGCATGCAAACAACTCCCAGTTTGCTTCTAGTGACTCCTGATGGTGCTGGGGAAGAGGCTTCCATCAGCTCCCTGCCACATGTCACCCCTCCAGAGGGATCTGGACTTCTGCTGACTGATGAGAAGCTTTTTTAAAACTGCTAGTTTTCCTTGTGCAAAAAGCTTTTTCCCTTGGATCTGTTGGTTCCCAAAGCTCCTTGACTGCCACACAGGTTGGCCGAGATGACAGGACGTCCCATGAGGGTGGTGGGCTGGTATCACTCCCACCCCCACATCACTGTCTGGCCATCACATGTGGGTAAGAGAAGCTCTGAGCTGGTCCTGGGGGAAACTCCCATCATGGTGGTACTCAGCCACTGGAGTTCCAGAGCGGCACATTCCAACAGCTCCAAGTTTAGTGTCTGAAACATCCCACACTCTGGGTGGGCTTCAGGGTCCTCTGCCAGTGTAGCCTCATTCCTGTGTGTGCTCCAGGGGCTTAAACATGATTCAGCAGCCATATATCAGCTATAGCTCCTCCTGATGGAAAAAAACAGACCTAAGGTGTGGGGAACAGCAAAAAGGCTGTGGGAATTCTAGGCCTGCAGTGGTGGTGTTTGACATCTGGGAGTGTTAATGCAAAATTGAGAACTTTGATGAAAGAAGTACAGGAGTGTCTTATATTGAACACTGTGTCTGTGTGGTGACCTGTGGCACCAGCTGAGCCTGAGGTAATTTCTGGGTTGGTTAGCTCATCTTGTGTTTGTAAGATTTGCTATTTCATTGTATTTTTAAATTGGATCCTTTTTATTTTAACTTGCTCACCAGAGTAAGGACTTAAAAATAAAGCTTGTGGCATTTGTTACCAAAGTCTAGGTCGCACTCCCATAGGTGGCAGAGCTTTTCCCACTGCTCCAGGTGACCAGTGCTGTTCTCTCCCTCTTTCTGTGTCTGCAGATGTTCGTACCCAGGCCATGTATCAGATGATGGACCAAGGCTTTGTGGGGCTGATCTTCTCCTGCTTCATTGAGGACAAAAACACCAAGGTAGGCAACTGAAAAATGGCAGCAAATCCTCCAAGCACTCCTGGGAAACACCAGCTCCAGGGCACAGTCCTTGGATGCAGCTTGCAGGGAGGGCAGAGCTCTGCTGGGAGCACATGAAAAGCCTTAGCTGGAATGGTGGTGTTGTGATCCCAGTGGCAGAAGAACAAGTGGTTAATTGCTCTGGTACTGTTGCAGTGTGTGTGCACTGAGATGTGCCAGAGCCCTTCAGGGCTTCAGCCCAGCAGACACAGCTCGCCCTCCTCTGTGGCCTCTCCAGGAGGTGCTTGCACTGTGAGACAAGCTGACAGGCTGCTCCAGGCTTTCCAGGCAGCTGTTGGTTAGGATTTTCACTGTTAATGCATTTGTCACTGTCTGCTTGTGACCAGCTCCAGCCTAGTAGTCACAGGTTGCCTGGTGCCTCTGCAACCTCTTGGGATGCTGTTTGAAAGCACATTCTGCTTCCTAAAGGAATGTGTGGGCTTAGGTGGTTTTTTTGCCCTTGGAATCTGAGTTTGTGCTGTCTCTCTATTAGACAGGCAGGATTCTCTACACCTGTTTCCAGTCCATTCAGGCCCAGAAGAGCTCAGAGTAAGTACAGCAGAAGAATGTTATGTCCAGTGTTGGGTTGTATTTCACCTTGTGTCTCCTTTTCTGGGTTGTCTCAAATGAGTTGCTTCTAAGCAAATCCTGTACAGAGATGCACCAAGGTCTCCTTCCTTCTGCTAATGGGGGCTGCTGGGAGAGAAATGAAAGATTGGACTGATTAATGTAGCCTAAGTAACAAATTACCCGAAGATTTGGTGTAGGATTTGTGATGGGGATTTGTACTGTAATGTGCTGTGTGGAAGTCCTACCTTTTTCCTTCCAAATCTAGAGGATGAGCCTTCAGGTTTGCATGGTGCAGACTCTTCACTGAGCACACACGTGTTGTCAGTATTGGCCACATACTGGCCACTTTAGCACTTTAAAATTTAAGTGTGTGGCTACAAAATGCTTTCCTGTGCCTGTCAACGCAGTGTGTTCCCAGAAGTGACTGTGCAGCACTGTGGTGTGTTGGATAAACTGTTGCAAGTTTTAGAAGTCCTTTTTTTTCCCCTCTGCCACTATTGTATCTGATCCCCTTCTAGATATGAAAGGATTGAAATTCCTGTTCATGTTGTCCCCCATGAAACCATTGGAAAAGTGTGTCTGGAATCAGCTGTAGAGCTGCCCAAGATCCTTTGCCAAGAAGAGCAAGATGCCTACAGGAGAATTCACAGGTAACAGCACTGGGGCTGTGCCCCTCTAAGACTCCCTTTGCTGACCTGTTCTAGTATTGCTATACCCACAGTACCAAAACCTTAGCAAAGCTGTAGAAAATAAGGATTAGCAGCTCATGTGCCTCTGTGGAACTGATTGAAAAACTGAGCTTGAGGTTATCAGTAGAATTTGGAGTTTGTGATATCCTTGGTTATCCCTGTGAATGTGTGGCACTTCAGGGAGTGAAGAGGTTTAGAGGTACCTGTGGGCTAGTCAGTGGCTCCTAGTGGTTGATTCTAGGTTTAGTGTGCAATTCACTGCAGTCTTGTCACTAACCTCATCCTGTTCACTCTCTTAGCCTTACCCATCTAGACTCTGTAACCAAGATCCATAATGGCTCAGGTAAGGATTCTTTTTTCTCATGTGAGATCCCAGGGTGCTGCTCCCAGACTCCAAACAGTGGAGTCATGGGCAGGGCTTGGTTTGGCTCTAACTTTGGGGGACAGCAGACCACAGGTGTATAACACTCCTCCCTTTGCCATAAAAGGCAGTTGTAAGTGGCTATAAAAGCACAGGTAGTGGGTTTTTTCCTTTGCCACACTTAATTTCCAATCACAGACTGTATAACCCAGAGTTCCCTTGTCAGATAAAACAGAACAAAATTGTAAAGGAAAATCTCAAAGGCTGTAAAATAGCCTAATCCTGGGGTTCCTGAAAGCTGTTGTATCCTTCAGCCTTTGTAGAATTGGTTAAACTTACTGTAGACTTTGGGATTGTTAGCGAGTTGGTTTGTTTGGGTTACTTTTTGTTACTACAGCAGAGGGGATTTGGGATTTGTTGAGGGTTGAAGTAGTGTCTGACTGAGCTATACTCACTTGACTTTCCTGTCACTCCCTGTGTGTGACATCTGTGCTTTTTGCCTGTGTGATAAGGTGAATCCTAATCTCACTTCTCTTCCAGTTACTCCATTGCCCATTGTCCCATGCTTAAGAAATGAAGCATTCTGTCATTTTTCTAAATTTAGAAATTAGTTAGCATCAGTGCTGACTTGTATGCAGATTTCCTCCCCTGGATCAGAGTTTGTTTCCCTTTTATCAATCTCCTGGTGCTGATGTTCCTGAGGGGATATCTAGTGGCCATAGCCAGGATGGTGGAAGGCTTCCTTGGCTGACTGTAATATTCTTGGCTTTGGGGGTTGTTATAGCACTCTGAGTCGTTTGTGTGTTGCCCTGGCATGATATGTTGTTGCTCTTTGCAGTGTTCACAAAGAACCTGTGCAGCCAGATGTCTGCCATCAGTGGGCCCCTGCTGCAGTGGCTGGAGGACAGACTGGAGCAGAACAAACAGCGAGTGCAGGAGCTGCAGCAGGAGAAGGAGCAGCTCCTGGAGGAACTTGCTGCTCTAGAGTGAAAGAGGCAATGCAGACCCTTCAGCAAAGAGACATGAAGAAAAATCTACAAGACCTACTCTAGGCTGAAGTTTTTGCCTTACAGTGAAGATCTTGGCTGTGCTTCTCTTGCAGCAAAGAGCACATCTCCAGGATCAGGACCTTGTCTGCCCCAGCTGGGTGCAAAGCAGCGTGTCTGCAGGTGCTGTGTGATGCAGGTGTGGCTCAGTGCTGGGCAGCACCTGAAGAGACTCCTGTTCTGGAGGGCACACACCTAGGGGACATTTCTCCCTCCTCTGTATTTTGACAGAAGTCTTAGTGTTTTACATGTATTCCAGGGGCTTGGAACAGGAGAGTTAGAAGGGAAAAGTGTGTCCCTGCAGTCTTATCTTATGCTGCCAACTTCTGCCTTCTTTTAGTAGCTTCAGTTGACCATGATCTATAGCTAGCAGTGTTCTGATTCACTGGTTATCCACCCAGGCAGGTGAGAGGTGGTAGGGAAGCTTGGGAAGGAAGAGACCTGGAAGAACTTTGACATGGGATCTGTGTTCCACATACATCAAGCCAAATAAAGAATTC
>NW_008690492.1:0-1575 GCF_000695815.1 Acanthisitta chloris | reverse complement strand
GAGTGCTACAAAGTGCCATGCCAGTGCTGCATTTTTGGGTCAGTCTGTATTGTCCTACTTGCTGTAATGCTGTGATGTGATAGCACTGAGATTTTCTACAAAATGCACTGTGCTGGCCCCATGGAAGGACTATGGTGTCTTCCCAGAGGGAAGAAGATACTGGGAAGAGAACTGGTAGATATGCAAATCTGTCATTGTGTGCTGATCTTAAGACATTTCTGCAATTAACACTGGAACAAAATAGCTGTTGCTGAATCAATCCTTTAAGTATTCTGTTGTTGAATTTCAGAGGATCCTCCATCAGGTGCACTCATCTACACTCAGTTTGTGAAGTTGCATGTGAGCAAAGGGACCAACAGCACAGGTAAAATTCTCATTCCTCTCTGGTTCTAATCTAAATTCTTAAACCCTCCAATAGATTAAGATGAGCTGCCTGCATCACTGCAAGGGAGGTTGTTCATTCCTGACAGCTCATTGTCTTCACTGTCACTTTGGGAGAGTTGAAGTAGCACCTGAGAAAGAGGCACTCCTGCCCCTGACAGCCAGTACTGATCAGCAGCTCTAACTTGCTGTCCCCAGAGCATTGCTTTTGTCAGACTTTACTTTTCAATCTTTATGCATTTCTGTTGCCTTTGGTGGCGTGGCGACTTGGCTCAGGAACGGCATGGTGACCAACCCCAGGCCGCTCGGTCCATCTGCTCACAGACACCAATGTGGTGGACAGCAAATGGCATTTATTGCTAAGCGGCAAGGTGTTATATGGCTTAGGTTTTACAACGTCACGTCCATCTGTTTACACTACAAACTAGGCTTATACACTATTGGCTATCAAAACTAGAGGGAAAGGGGCTCTATCTTTCCGTACTACGCGTTATCTTCCGGTCGCCAGACCCTAACGACCCACATTTCCCCCCTCCCCATGCATAATACAATTGGGTAAAATACGACAATCCTAAAAAATATGTATCATAAACTTGGATAAAACGTATCAAATGCATGCAATTCCTATTCTATGCTTTATAAAAATTTTGAAATACGTATTACAAACTTGAATAGAAAACATAAGGCACATTAGGCAAAGGGTAACTGGGAGATGACTGGGAGTAGCTACGACTGGGGATAACTAAAGGAATTTCTAGACAAAGACATTCTTAAAGCAGTTGTTGGCGTTCTACCAACATAATGTTATCCCTTTCTAATCGGCTCTTAACGAATGACACAAGCCTATTCAATATGCAGGGTCCAAAAACCAGTGTTAACATGATCATTGTGATTGGTCCCCATGTTACCTGCAAAAATTCGTCCTCCCTTTTTGGTTTCCATAGGTCACTGGTTACAATGGTCTCACATCCCCAATATCCACAAAACAAATATCCCGGATAATTACAATAGCTTTCTTCCTGGGTTTGAACTAGGGTACCAGTATGTTCCCCACAATGCTCTGGGTCCTACATCCACGGGGAATAAGTTGTTTATCGTTACCGTAAAGATTGGGGCGTCTACTGTTGTGTTTTCCTTTATCACTCGGTCACCGTTTGTAAGGTGTCATAAGACCCATTTGAATGGCTGATGGGG
>NW_008690491.1:19045-24621 GCF_000695815.1 Acanthisitta chloris | reverse complement strand
ATGAGCTGCCTTGGTTTAGATAAGGAGAGGCGAAATTAAAAAAGCAAAAACCCAAAGCAAACAGCTACCAAAAGCCCCGTCAGCAACCAAACTTATGGATAAAAATCCCAAGAAGAAAAGGAGGAAAAAACTATGTTGCATTGGCCGGGAATCGAACCCGGGCCTCCCGCGTGGCAGGCGAGAATTCTACCACTGAACCACCAATGCTAGTGCGACAAACACCCCTTGCCTTCGTCACTCGAAGGTCACACGGTTGGATTCGCCGCCACCAGCACAACTCTCCCACGCGCAGTGTTTTCAATCCCGCCGCGCTGGTAGCTTCGTTCTGTTAGTTCCTTTCCATAATTGGGTTTTGCCGAGTGAATAGCATGCACCCACCTTTATCCGCGCGTTCCTGGCTTGTGACTCGTCTCCATATCTTCAAACTGAGGGTGTTGCTCTGGGCAAGAAAACGCATCTGAGGAAGATCAGGTGCGGAGCTGAGTAAACGCCAGCAAACTGCCCTTGAGGGTCCCTAGGAAGATCAGGTGCGGAGCTGAGTAAGCGCCAGCAAACTGCCCTTGAGTGTCCGTCAAGTGGCGCAGTACCTCGTCACCTGTCTAAATAGGCTGAGCTGCTTAGCAACAAATAGGATCTAAAGGCTGGGCACAATGCAGCAGGTTATGATAGTCCTTCAGGGTGAACTCGAAAGACCCACATCATTATGTCATCCTTTAATTAAGTATATCACATCCATTCTTACTCTTGTATTTTTACCCATTCTTAAACTGGCAATTTTAGTCCATCTTTTCAATGAGTGTCTGAATGTAAAACATTCATTCCAACATTACTTTAGCTACAAGAAAGCTGTTGATGAGTTTCTAAAATTCTAAGTATGACTGTATCACATTGCTTGGTTGCTAAGGGCTGGAGGAATTTCCCTTCTCCCCTCTGTAGGTGGCTAATGAATGAATAAATGGTGCTGTACTTCCACAACCCTCTCCCCAAATGAAGAAAAATTAGGACATAACACAATAAAACACTGTTTACGGTGTTAGCAGTTTGAGATGCGCACTGAAGGGGGATTTTCTCAAAGACAGTATTCCCTCCTAACATAGATGAAAGCCATGATATGTTGTCATTCCCTTAAGGAATAGCTTCATGATACCTAATATATGCATAATAAATACGATTTTATTTTGTTGCAAGAGGCAACAGAGGACATGGAAAGAGGACCAGTAAATAGAACTCTTGAACATCAAAACGTAAACTTTTGAGAACAAGTTATGAACATGAGGTGACAGCCAAGCACACAGCATTTCTGCTGCTATGCCTCCGCAAGTTTTCTGTTAAACAGTAGAACCACTGCAGTGTAAAGGGGACTCAGGGAAAGGGGTGTGAAGGAGAAGAAAAATAAATGCAACTGGGCAAATAGCATTTACATTTCATACTCAATTAACCAAAACAAGAATGTGATTTTCACTTTTTATAAAGATTCATTGTGGGGTTTATTACTCCAGCAGATGTTACGCTACAGAAACTGACTCTGACAAAACAGAAACAGTTCCTAAAACTCAGGAATGTCACTGATTACCAGTAGCTCATAATTCAGAATTCCAGCGCTTCTGAACAACCTAACTTTCTCTTACTCTGAACTAACTTCTCGGAGGTGTCGATGCAACCATCCACTCACGTCCCATCCCCCAGGCCAAACACATGGCATGTGTTCGTTCAGCCAGCAGGGGCTAGGAAGCCTCAGCTCAGTTACTGGGCACAGACAAAACGGAAAAACAGCACTTCTGGACAAAGGGGACAGATGATACTCCAGTGTACAGGCTGGAAAAGTCAGCAGAAAAGATGCACTTCCCTTTCACAGGAACATCAGGGGACTTGGGAGGTTATGGTCCAAGCCACCACCCCATAACCCTCTAAGCCCCAAATGTACCAGCAAGCATTCAGAGATCACATACCACACACCCAGCTCGACTACAGGTACACAGAGACCTGGCAAAAGGGGATATCCATGTCACGACAGAGACAAGTAAAGAACACTCAAAAGTGAATAATTTACTATGGCCATGAGATTATTCAAGTTCATTAAGTGTATGAAGTAGGCACAGAATAAATGAATGATTTGTTTAAGCAGAATTGTGCAGTGGTCTATGTATTTAATTGGATAATCCAAAAGAACTGACAGTCAGAAGGATATTTATAATACAAAAAGACATTATATATACATATACACACATGGAATATGTCTATATATATCTATATAGATATATATAAATCAGTAAACTTGAATAATGCCTTTCTCATGAGCATCTTAAGGCATTCCAACATTTTACTATGACATTGACCCAATTGATTACCTTTTTGCTTTGGTTGAAATAAAGCAAACAGATTGAAGGTCTGACCAGAAACACTGACAACATCTGAAACCGAAGCCTAATAGTATCTTCAGTGACAGCAGCATCATCTAAGAACCCACCCACTGCACTGCCTATTAGCTGAATAGGATTAAAGAGAGTCTAAATAAATCATTCCCACTCACAGCTTTGCAACAGCAGAAGGTATGTCAGTCTCAAAGAGACTTTCTAGCCATATACTCTATAGATTCTATTCCAAATCCAGGATATAAAAGATACAGCAAGAGGGCCTGCCCGAGGATAGAATGCCACTGAATATCAAATAGTATTTACAGTATAGGATTATAGAACATTTTATAAATACAATTAATATGTATACAAGGGAACATAAAAGAGAAACTTGTTTTCATGCTTTACAAAGTGAAAACCTGAACTAAAACTTACTGCAGAATTCCACAGCTGCTGGTTAGGAGCCTCTCTTCTCCACTGCCTGTACAAACAATCCCCATCATAGGTCACCAGTGAAACACCCATGTTTTAAGCAGCAGCTATGAAGAATCTCAGTAGACTCTGAATCTATGTATGAAACATGAAGTTTCAAAACATGGGTAAGGCAGAGCATGTTGGAGAGTTGTGACATTTATGCATAACTTTCTCAGAGAACTTGGACTGTAACAAACTGCATTTTCTGCAAGGAAATACATAATACTGCAGCATAGAGGTGGCAAAATTCAAACCAGGTATGTTACAAACTTCTAACACATGATATCACAAAATGCCAGAAGCAGCTACGAAATTCTAAAGATGTGAGTTCTTCCTGTATTTGTTTAAAAAAGGAAAAATGGTATTTAATATTTCAGTACTTGCACATGTCCTTAAAAGAATCAACACTTTCCTTTAATAAAAGCGATCAGGGTATTTTTTATAGAACAATGGTGCCTTTACAGGACCCTTTTGCAAATTTTTTAGTTTTTTAAATTGGCTAAAACCCACTAATGGTATCAAACAGGAATATACCATAATACAATGCAGGCAGAGGAGAAATATACTCAGATCAAAAGGCAATTTTAAGGGTCAATCTAATGCAGAATTGACATTATTTTCTCTGCACACTTCACAGATGGTGAGGCAGGCTTGATTAAATTACCTTTAACCAGTAATATATTATACTTTAGTCCAAGACAAATAGACCAGTTTTACTGGGATACTTACTATGAAGGAGGACAATCTTTAAAGTTTATTTACATAGAAAGCGAAATCTTTTTTTACATAATATATGAAATGGACTAGTTATGCACTGCAGCCATTTTATCATATTGAAGCTAAATGAAATGAACCTTAAAAGCTGTTCTATTTTAACAGCTGTGGAAAAGGCAGCCAGAACAGGATTTGCTTTATTAAGCTGAAAAATAATTTTTATTATAGAAAGTAATTACTTGTTGAGTAAACAACTGCTCATAACCATCTTCTAACAATGATAAGCACTTCACAGCAGAGGGGTGAACTTCCACGTATGTTTTCTCCTGTGACCAAGTGTGTTTAAGAAGTTTCCCCACTGCAGTTCACACCTTCCTCAGTTATGCCAACCTAAATCATTTTCGGACCACGCTAGAAAGCGGTCACTGAAGTGAACACACTGACATGGAAGGAAACCTCAAATGCTGAACACCAAGGACTGTTTTCACTGATGCAGTATGTAGGACAGTAGTACAGAGTGTTGCACTGGCACAGAGAGACACTGCACAGGAGCAAAGAGAGAGGACAAACGGTTGGAAGCACACAAACCAGCTGAGTGAGAAAAGCAAACTAGTAACTGGTGTTTGCTGCAGGAACAGCTACAAACACCAGTTTCACGATGTCTAGATAGTTGCAATACCAGTGCAATGGCACAAATAATAACTTAAGAAAGCAGTAACGCTTACAGGCATATTATGAGACAACCACTGGAATTCAATTCCAAGGAGGAAATGTTTTAAAAGACATGAAGTTTACTAAAAATAGTGCATTTTCTTTACCACTGTGTTAGCTTTAGGAGAAAGGAGAGAGAAACATAATTCTGCCTCTCATCTCTAACTCCTGGTCTTGTGTCAGGGAAGCTGCTTAGAAAGTTGCCCTGCTCCCAGTAACTTCAACAGGCTCAGTACCCTCCCACCATGAGACCCAAGGGGATACCTGATCACCTGCTGCCAGAAATTATGGAAGCAGTATTGCAGAAGGCAGCAGACACAGCTGCAAGTTCCTAATTCTGTTCTGAACTGGGCTGTGAAAGATCAACCATTGAAACTGTACTGATGGCTCAGACAGACCAGTCATGGTGTCTCTCCTCACTGGCTGTGTAACTGGAGGGAAAACTGTTCCAGCCAAGTGAAATAGGTCTGCACCACAACAGTCTCAAAAGCTAGAATTTATAATCTTTTCCCATTACTATCTCAAACATATCAGAGAGACTATTCTAAAATTTATTTGCAAAATAAAAATTCCCACTAAAGCAGTACTGTACACACTTTACAGTTTGGTTGTAGTCAGAAAATTAAACTAGAAGTGTTTTTGCTAAAGCTTGTTTTCCTCTTATAGCTATAAGAG
The DNA here is from genome assembly GCF_000695815.1 of Acanthisitta chloris. Classification (NCBI taxonomy): domain Eukaryota; kingdom Metazoa; phylum Chordata; class Aves; order Passeriformes; family Acanthisittidae; genus Acanthisitta; species Acanthisitta chloris. Next base: position 19,693 of record NW_008690491.1, on the reverse strand, counting down.
AACTGCTGACAGGAGAGAATCAAGCTGGTTTTGGGTGAGCAGTCCTGCTTTAAGAGTACCAGTCACAGCACTGCCAATGTGAAATCCAATTACTATTTAATAAAATACTAGTTCTAACACTTTATCATCTCACAATCACGCTACAGCCGAGACTGACAGTTTATTGTTCCAAAGCTGAGAACTAGGCCACTCCCACAGCAGCTGGAAACGTTTCACCAGAGATGCTCCGTTTGTCCCAACACTGTGGATAACCAGGGTAAATACAGTGAGAAGTGAGGGTACAGCAGCCTTTTTTTCCTCTTCAGAAATATATGAGAGCTTTATTAGTGTAAAGTAGATTTTATATTTGGTCAATGCATGGAAAAAACTGTCTTTAAAAAAATCTGAAGCAGAGATTTGCTTTCTAAAATTATTCAATGTATGTACAAATAGATATCAGGCATCATCTTAAGAAAAAAAAAACCAAAACAAAAGATCACTATTTCCTATCTTGAGTACTTAGAGTACAGAGAATCAATAACAAAATTCAAGTGATTTTTTTTTTTCACCTAACATCACATCTCTTCTAAATTAAACAATTAACAACACTGGAATAAATTAATGTTTGAGAAGGATTTCCCTATATTCAGGGTAAACAAACAGAGAGGG
>NW_008690491.1:0-19029 GCF_000695815.1 Acanthisitta chloris | reverse complement strand
TTTTTTAGTGTAAAAAAAGCGTGCATGTATTTACCCTAGCAATCTTCTTCCAACTCTCTTGAAAGAAGAGACCTTTCAAAAACTATAGCTGATAAACTGATTATTTCGGTTTTGATCTTTATTCCTCTACTAAACATAAACCAGGTCACGACTCTGAACTCCTCTGCCTGCCTGTTCATCATCGTCATCCTCATCTGACTGCTGTTCTGAGTGTTGGGAACTACCATACTCATACTCAATGGGCTTTGGATTGTTGTATGGGTAACCATTGTCATCAAAAAACCTTCGGAAGGTGAACTCGTAAAAAGCATGTTCGGGATGTTTCCCGTTTTTGTACCACCCGTTAAGGGTATCATTTCTGTTCCCTTCCTTGTCATCATCACTCCACAATTTATCTGGATCAACTGGATCGAAGTTTGATGTGTCCGTGGGATGAGCGATCTTGGGGATGTAGAAAGCAGACTGTCGGCGGAGATCGCTGGAAAAATCAATCGTTTTAAAAAACGGATGAGCTTTTATTTCATCGGCACCATTCTTGCCCAGACGATCTTCTGGCCCTCGGCAGAGTTTAATAATAAGGTCAGAGGCCTCTGGAGTCAATTTAGCTTGAGGTGGAATATGAAGTGCAGTTTGCCAGTTGATAACCTGAAAAGCAAAAAGAGGTGCTATTTGTTTGTAATTTCATAAAAAGGAAAAAAAAACCACATTAGAACAGCAAAACAGAACAAACAAACAGGGACCAAGCAATCATTTAGTGTGCCTAAGGGTTTTCACACCAGAGGGGAAAAATGTGAAGCTGCTCTCTCACAAGCATAAGGAATACTTCATCTGGAAATCTGGCAAAATCCAGGCAAAGTCTACTCACATGCCAAATCTAGAGTCTGGCACAGAATGCCCCTGCTCTAAACCAACAGAGACACCATAAAATCCAGCACCTGGAACCTGAGATTAGGCTTACATTCATAAAAAGGTGGTGAGGCGAATGAGCATTCAGTCATAAGAGGCATTGTAAAGATTAACAAAGTTTAACAAAAAAGAAAAAATCAATACCACACTACATTTGAGTCAACTAGTGTCTTGCAAGCTGAATGCAACTGTGCAAAAATGACACCTGTAGAAGACTGCCCTGGTGCTTTCCCTGAAGCAGTTGGGGCTCAGGGAGGGAAGGACCAATGGCTCTAAGTTGGCAGTAACCCCAAGCAGGCACAGTCATCTGCTGCTCCTCCACCTTTCCATGCTAAGCACCTGCAGATACACCACCAAAGGAAATCCTCTGCAGGTAAGCAGACATGGAAGCCAAGTGGTGGGAAAAGAACATCCCAGATACTGGAAGAGGAGAATAGAAGAAAAGAAAGTGGAAATAATAACTGGAACAGATACAGAAAGTGAAAAGGGAACGGCTGAGATCTGACGTGATTTTTAGTCGGCATGTCTACTGCAAAAGACAGAAAAAAAGACAGGAACGTGATCACTGAAGTCCCTTTACAAATTAAGTGCACCTCCACAGTAGCGCAAAGTTGAAAACGTTCCTAGTTATAAACAGGCTTGGAGAGACAGCACTCAAACACCACCTTTGCTTCCATTAGGAAGACTATGCAAATTTCAAGGCTGCTTTTCCAGACTGCTAATATCAGATTTTTAAAGTTACCTTCATCTGTGTTTCCAGGGGTGTTTGCGCCAGGAACGGAGGCTGTCCCACTAGCATCTCAAAGAGAATTACTCCAACACTCCACCAGTCACATAACTGTGTGTAACCTGAAATGAAGTTGAAATAAGGTAGTCAAAGTCTTAGAGTAATTTTAATCCTGAATTTCTAAGAATAAAAACAGTTCACAAGGTAATTCTATTCAATACTTACTTGAGATTTCCATACTAACTTTTTTTTTGTTAAAATATTATATACTTGGGAAAAGCAGCAATATAAGAAAGGTGAAGCAAGAAACTTGAGTCTCAGCTATTTTGCAGTGAGATTACAGTACAAAAATGCATTACCTGTTCGCAACAATACTTCTGGTGCAATGTAGTTGGGTGTGCCCACGAGGGAGTGGGCCAGGCAGCGCTGATGCTGACGGGCTGCCCTGCGCTCCAGCGGCTTCAGCCGATCTCCACATCTGCAGTTTGCTGGGTCTCCCCACTCACTGCTGAAATCCATGCTGTCCTGACGTGCATGATCACCTATCATTGAGCGAGACAGATGCCAAAAGTGAGGATGATTACTTTAGCTCTTCTCTGAGATTCATTTATCCATTAACATTCCTTCTTACAAGACAGAATCTGTTTCAGTTTCAGTGCTCAATCTGAGAGTTAAAATGGTCACCAACATCAAGATGTTGACTTTTTGTTTATTATATAAAATAACCAACTTCTGAAAACACTGGGTTTTTAAGCTAATTTTTGACATAACTATGAGAAAACGTTGAGTTTGCTATTTTGCCATTTTTTCTTAACATAACCCAATGGGGGTACATGGTGTATATTGTTCTTGCTCTTATATAAACAGAAAATACCCAATATTTAAAGCATAAAAAAAAAAAAATCCAGATTTTAAATCTCTTCTCTCCAGAGACTGTGTAACAGTCTGGCCTAGGACATATAATATTTTGATAAAGACTAGCAAAAAGTAATTTTTAAATTGTTTCAGAAAATAAAAACATACCTTCAAAAATTAAAAATAGGCTATCACAAAATCTGTGCTTTACCACTCTCAGAACTGTGACTTTTTTTGCTCTATTTCTTTAGCTGCTGTTTTAAATAATCAAGTAGGATTTTTAAAAGCCAACTTAAACCTCCCCAGAAACCAACAGTTTACACTGAATTGAGTACATGAGACACTCAGAACATGGGAGTGAGGTTTTCAAGAACAATTACATTTAAAACAATTATCTTCATAACAGAGTTAGGGCTGTTGTCTATGTATTCATCTCTCTACCTCTGATTTTCTCTCTCTGAATTTCCGCAGCCAGTAACGGGACGATCTCAGAGCACCACAGCTCATTCCTTCTCCCTTAAGGAATCAGTGCTCACGCTGGAACTCTCCCACACTAAATTCTGCTTTCTATAACTTGAGCATGCAGACATATTGTTAGTGTGTTTCTATTCAGAAAGGAAACAGCACAGTCATCTATTCCTTGCAAAGAATATTTCTATTTCTCTTACCACTCTGGTAGTACTTTGAATCATGAGTCCACCGAAAACCTGTACAGAGCCCAAAGTCAGTCAGTTTGATGTGACCATCGCGGTCTATCAAGATATTATCAGGTTTAATATCTCTGTGGATGAAGCCCATTTTATGAACACTCTCGACTGCGCAGGTCAGTTCTGCTGTGTAGAACCGTGCCAGATTTTCTGGAAAGACACCCATTCTAATTAGAAGACTCATCATATCACCTCCTGGAATGTAGTCCATTACAAAGTACAAATTGTCCTTATCTTGGAATGAATAGTACAGCCGAACCACCCACTCATTATCAGCTTCAGCGAGGATATCCCGCTCAGCTTTAACATGAGCAACTTGATTTCTAAGCAAGACGTCTTTTTTCCTCAGAGTTTTTGTTGCATATAAAGCATTCGTATCCACTTTTCTTGCTAGGCAAACTTCTCCAAATGCACCAACTCCCAGGGTTTTAATTTTTACAAACATCGACTTGTCCATTTTAGCTCTTCTTAGCCGAATGTAATTAGATTCTTTCTGGCACAACATTTTCCTCATTTGATCTCGGGCTTCTGGTGACAATCCAACCTGTGCAGCAAAGAGAATTAAATCTGAAGTGTGAACAGTACTCTTAATTCTTGGTGATTTTCTCATAATTACAAGGCTTAGGCAAAGCAAACCAAATACTTCTATACAGCACAGGAAATAATACTTGGAGGGGGTTTGTTTTGTTTTAATTTACACATTAGGATTCTATGAAAACACACAGCAGTGATAGAAAACCAAAATGTGATCGTTTTCAACAGCAAAATGCACGAGGTGCCATGAACCAGAAGGTTCTTGAGAAAGGAGTACCTTCTTGAGGAAAGAAAGGGTAATTTTCAAACTGCTGATAAAAACCAGTGCAAAAATATTATCTGAGTAACACTATGCAGCAACTGCCTCCCTGATTCTCTCTGAAGAGCTAAAGGACACCAAGACATGTCTAGGAACTGCAAGCTGCTGAGGACTAACTAAGGAGCTGCCATGGGAAAGGCTGCCCCTCTCCAGACAAGCTAAAGCAGAAGTCACTAAACTTCCTGACCATGCCATGGAATTTCAATTGCAGGAGGGAGTATGCAATTCTCTCACTCTCACACTTCCTTGTGTAGCTACACAAACCAGATCCACATGGCACTGGTGCCTACTGTCCGCCCACACCAAGCCTGTGTCTCTGCCAAAAGCCTAGACCTGATCCTCCCCCTTATCACAGATCCCACCCCTTTCTAGCAGGACCTTCAGTCATACTCTCACTACCGCTCTCCACTCCACATTCCAACTAGCTGAGCAGAGCACTTTCTCTGAAGTGGCTCACTCCTCCTCACATATCTTTTCTTGGCTCCCATCTGTGTACATATCCCTATCTTCACTGAACATCCCTGGTGTCCTGCCCAACACCACCAGCATTCTGACAGCTCAAACTCTCGCAGGCCATACACAACTCATCACCTACAGCTGGAAACCCTTATCTACAAGAACCACATTGAGCACTGTCATTGCACTCCAACCTGAGTTCCTCCTGCTGTGTTTCTGCTGATTTCAATTCCTTTGAAGTGCCACTCAATTTCAGTGCCATTTTTCTTGGCAAATTTCAGGGCCTGGAATCAGAACATCCCTTCTTTTTGGTTTTAATGTGAGTAGAACCTGTCTCCATTTTTTTAGTATTCTTTTCCCTGTGACTGCCCCCACACAGCCTTATGTTCATTCTTTTGTTTTCTGACAGAATTTTCAAAGTAATATATACTCCCTTTCTCATACCATCTAAATTATTTTATCTGCCTACCTGACTTGAAATCACCATCCCACAACAATGATTTCCAAGTTCAACCTGCAGTACATTCCCTTATTTTTTCATGGACATTCTGATCATAAAATTGAACATGGCCAAATTAAAACCCTGCAAATATCACAACTGTACTCCAGCACTATTCTAAAAGGTCTGACTATCTTATTGTCACATCTTACTTGATTTTTGATACCAGATCTCGCTGCTTCCATGTCCTTAATGCTTTACATGCTTGAAGGTACTGTCTGCATAACAGTACTATCATTAGTATTAGATAACTAGTCTAGGCCTGTATAAACTGTATGTTAATAGATGACTTCTGCTTTGCATAACTTGCAACATAACTTGAAACAAAATACAGTAGATGGGACTGAGAAAAAAAGTGAGAGAAAAGATCAGTTAGATTTCATTCTATATCTCTTAAATGTTTTCACAAGTTACTATATGTCACCTACTAAAGAAAATACTGTTAGAACACAGAAAAATTCTTACAGGCATTGTAACAGAAATGGATCCAAAGGGGAAGCAATTAATAAAATGCATACAAAATGCTTGTCTACCCAAACAAACTTCACAAGGAATATGAATTCAGTAAGATTTAAATGTGAGAGGATGTCTCACGTTGGAGACAACAGTTTTTGTTGACATCAGACAGGCAGCAGTTAGGACTGGGTAGCACTAATTTCAAGACTGGGTGTGGGAAATAGATTCAACTCCCTCTTCTGAATCAAAAAATTGTCTTTCTCAGCACAAGACTGCAGGAATACCTGGGCAGTGCCTTCCAGGTCAGAAACATCTGAAGTTTTCCATGAATGAACACGCTTAAGGCACACTCCTGCACAGAAGGAATTTTTGAAAATGCCTATCTGAACCCTGAAGTCTGCCTCAGCACAGACCCACTTGACACACACTGAACCCAAGTGATCAGTTACAGAACTAGCACAGAATATAACCTAGATAGCAACAAAACCCTAGGAGGAATGAAATTCACATTAATCAGTCACTGCAAGACATACAAACAAGAGTCTCCAAAACCCTTCTAGCTTTGCTTTCTACCTGCTCTCCAACTGCTGCATCCTAACCAGTTTTACTGTGTTGTTCTTCTACAACTACTGCAATCTTTTCCCCAACCCACCTTCACTTTTTCCTACGCCATTCACTAAACCAAATGTTAATTACAAACTGATGGCTCTCTGCATTGCTGTATTTAGAACTATCCCAGTTCCCAGAAACAAACCAACTCTGTAAGCTGCACAAACATCTCCAATTATTTTTAGACAATGCCAGACACAAGAGCTTCCTGAATTCCTCTACATCACACAATCTGCTCACATTTTGCTCCCTTCTCATCCTGCTGTGCCTTAAATCATGACTTAAGTTTCTTATTGCAGCAAAGACAGCTAACATAATTCTTGGCCAAATTCATGCATCAAAACTAAATATTTCTGAGACTACTCTGCTTTATTTCCTGGGAAACCTGAAGGCATAGAAATATGCCACCTATGCTAAAAACAGAGGATCCTGTGAAGGTAGGTATTTCTGTAGGGATGCATCCTGGCTTTTTTTCCTTTAGAAATTACCATCAAAGGCGAGAAAAGAAGGGATTCGATACTCGTGTAATCTTTGTTAACTTTCTGGTGCTTTAGACGCGCAAGAGAAACATCAAGAGAAGTTATCTGTGCTTTCATGTAAGTAATACTTATTCTCGAGCTACTACAGAACACAACACAGTAAGAAGGGAAAGTGAAGTTGGCAAATCAGCATTAATTATAATCTTACATTTAAGTACTCAAAAATAGACAAAAGAAATTCATGCTTGATTTTGATGCAGGATTGCATGCAAAGCTCCCTAAAAAGGGATCATGCTATTCTTAACAAATACTGTTGCTTCAGAATCTTACTTGTCTACACAGGGATGGAGGCTACAGAGTTCAGGAAAGCTTCCCACACCTTAACAGTTTAAATCAGCTGTTAGTGGAAGTGAAAAAGGAAAGAGAGAAGACTAAGAATAAAGATCCAATAAGAATTCCAGGATGAAATCTTGCTAACATTTACATATTTGTGATTAAGCAAACACTTACAAAAGACTACAGCTTACAGTAAGAATTTTCAAAGAGTAAGAAAACACAGATTTAAAAACCAGCATGTCAGGAAAGTGTCATAAGCCAAACACATTTTCATAGAATAAATTAAAAGGTACATCATACTTATGTCAAACTTTCAACTACAGTTGTTAAAAAATACGTATGTTATACATCTCAATTCTACCTTTCTGCAAATCTTAGTTTCACTACTTATCATTTTCTCTTTTGAAATGACACATGTATACATCTGGTCGTTTCTACCCTTCTGATTTGGTTTAATAGTACACTGAAATCCCAGAAACAGGCTGCTGACTTCATGCAGGCACAAAAAAGTTGATTTTACATGTGTTTTGTTGATGCCTGTTTTTTTAATATCCCATTCAATTGCATCTTGTTTAAACAGATACAGTCTGGACTATAAAATAATTAGGCAAAAGATACCACGTCTCTTCCACTCTAAAGCAAAAACTAACTTTTTATTTGAACTTAAAAAAAATATTGCTACTGGAAGCAAACTACAGAACATTGAAAAAATTAGTTTGGGTGACTATATAAATGCACTAACCTGGTCTACCACTTGTCCCTGCTTTGCTTGTATGGGCAGTGCTTATTTAAAAAAAAATCTTTTCTAAAAATCATTAAAATATTGTATATAATTCAAAAATCAGGATTAAATAGAACCTATTAACCAAAAGCTATGAGGCACATAGTTAAATCTCAGTTCATGCAACCATGATTCTGCTTGTGCTGCCTTACTGTACATAGGCCAGATGAATCACATTTAGACATGCAAAACAGTTACTTTAAAAAATTAATTGCTAAGAAGACAATGAAGTATGTAAACAAAACAATGAAAACTTGCTGTATCTTGAACACAAAAATTAAAAATAGACTTCAGTACCACAATATACCACAATGTTCTATTTATCTGCACTACTTAAGTATTCTACAATTAAGACATATCTCTTAAGGCTAATACAGAGCAGTTTTAGTTCACAGATTCAGAAAGAAGGAAGAGTTTACCCGCATCATTTCATTCTCCAGTTGTTTCTTCCGATGCAAACGCTGCTGGTGTGACTTGAGTATATTCTCCACATGCTGCTCCATGAAGAATTTAAAGGCTTGAGGGGAATAACTTTGAATGCGAGACTCTCTTCTTTCTTCATCTTTCTTGTTTTTTCTAACAGGAACAGGTGATGTTGTAATCTGTTTCTTTTCTTTATCTGTTGAATCAACACAATCGTAACTCTTTTCATTCTCATCCTCTCTGGATAAAAGAGGTGGTTCCTCCTTGTTGAGCTTGGGTCCTGCCTCATACAGATTGACAGAAGGATTCTGATGTAATAAGTGTTTTGGGTAAGGTGGTGGGGGACCCTGGTAGTTTGGAGCCTCTGCAACAGGAGGCATAACTGTCATATTTGTAGATGGGCTCTCGGAGAAGGGAATGGTCTGAACAGTTTGCACAGGCTGTGGCATCCAGGAAGGGTGAGTGGGTGCCAAGGCAGTCTGCAGCTCTGGTTTTAGCACACGCATACTTTTCACTGGTTGCTGAATGGGAGCAGGTGTTATAGCTGTCACCGTGGTAGCTGAAGGCTGAGAGCTGCCAGTGTGACTCTGCCTATTGCCATGATGGTTGTTGAAAGAATTTGACCTTACAGGAAGGTTGGGTTGCCATGTGGGCATGTCGTGCCCATTGCCAGGTGACGACTGCGGCTGCACAGGGGAAGGCTGGGACCAGGATGCAGGTATTCCAGCTACAGTTGTACTGTACAGTTCCATGTTGTGACTATTTCTATTTGGCACCATCATTGCCTGAGGAAGATTCCCATTGGTGTATGCTGAAGGAGGAGCAGATCCTCCTGCCTGCATCTGTAGTGCGGTGGGACTCTGCCTGTTAGTTGGATTCATGGGGTATGGGGGTGGCTGGCGACTCACTGAATTCCCAGACACCACATTCTGGTGAACTATGAATTCTGCCTGACAATTGCCGTTTTGCATTCCAGCTCTTCCTGAGGGAAAACTAAATTTGCTGTTGGCAGAACTCTGCATGATTATTGGTTGCCTGCCCATAGGGACAGCACTCATGCCTCTCTGACCCTGTGTGGATGAATTCATCGGCGGAGGATTCATAGGTGGAGGTGGATAACCATCCTGCCACGCTCCTGGTGGCACTGGAGAAATACGGGAGATCACGTACTCCATGTTTCCCGAGTATCTCTTTGTTTGAGAGCTGGGTTCCCAGGAAGGAGGTGGAGGAGTAGTTCCCCTTGGAGGGGGTGTCTGCCCTCGAGGAGGTGGAGGAGGAGGAGTGACACTCCTTATCTGTGGTAGAGGTGGGGGATTCACTCTTTGTCCATTGCCAGGATGAGCCTGCGCAAACGCTGCAATGCCAGATCCAGACAAAGGCCTTCCCACGTCAGGCTGAGCGCTGGGACTTTCTGAGCGGTAAATGACACCATCCCCCAGGGAAGGACCATGGCGCTGAGGAACCAGGGACTCCTTGGAGCCCTTCCAGCTCTGCTTGCGGTTAACTGATTGCTGGACAGCCCCTGCTTTCACAAGGAGAAAACACAGCATTTATATTGTTAGAAATCATTTCTATTTGCTCTCTGAATTTCGTGTTCTTCTGCAGAAATTGCTACAGAAAGAGGACAGGCATAATATAATCCACTGTACTTCACGTGAAAAATGGATCTCTATCTAGCAATACACAGCATGGTACGGTATATGCTCAGTACACATACAAGAGCAAAAAAAATGCATTGAAACCGTAACATCACAGCTTTTAGAAATCACTTTTCTGAAAATGCATTTTGCTTCAGTAAAAATGCATTCAAGTTTTTATTGAAAAAATGTTAACATGCAAAGCTATTAGGCACACAATGTCTTTTTAATCACACACACAAACAACTCTCGGAAGAATGTTCAGTACAAATGCAATAAAAGTAACAGCAGAGAAAAGGATGTTTAGCTATGTTGCTATCCCTTCCAGCTTAACACTCTAAAACACTTAGTGTGCTTAAACTGAAATTTAACTGAAAGTGGTGAAATCAAGCAGCTCGCTCACACCATTGTCTGCACAGTGGCTCTACACTTATTTTCCTCGTGTGCAAAGTTGTATTAAAAAGCTTTAGTTTTAAAAAATTGTCTTTATGAGTAGAAGTGCTGTAGAGAGACAAGAATTAAAACTGTATGAAAGCAAAACTTAGAGTAAAACGCTACTATTTATTTACTTCAGAGATGTTATTTTACGCCATATAAACAAAATAATGTGCAAGTCACTAAGGTGCCACAGTCATACTGTGCCTTTTACAGCATTAATGCTGAGATACAGGTAAACATATGCAGTACTGGAACTCCTGAAAGTCATCTATCTTCAGCAAAAATCTTTGCAAGTAGCAATGAAAATTATGTCTAAATAGTGGCATTTAGCCAGCAGCTTCATACAAACACCAACTCATCCTGCTTAACAGACTGCATGAAAGTAACACTGTTCTTTGCTACTGTTAACTAGGAATTTGTCTTCATACCTATACAGTTAATTTAAAATGTAACTCCAGTGCTAACAGCTCAGCCCTCAACTTTAATCAGATTAAAGTTCACTATTTCTGCTGCTTTTGAAAGTTACTCTTTGTTTAGGTGTGTGCTACCAAAAAGAAGCCACCAAGATGTACTAAAAATGTGCTTGCATCTGTTAAGAAAGCAGTAACAGTAAGTGGCAAAATTCTGACTCTGCTACTAAAGTTACAGTCTGTCCTCCAGCATCTATCAAAACACTCTGCCTTCAAAGCCTGTCTTAAAAACTGTCTTAAAATCTGGAACTAAACAGAAAATTAAGCAGACAAGTAACTTGAAACAGAATATCCTAAAATACAAATACTGTAGCCATATGATATATAAACACACACACAAATATACACAAAATATCTATACATAGTGCTGTTGTGTTGGAAATTGTGTGGAGCCAAAAAATTAAAATGAGAAATTAGTGCTCACCACTGATTTCTAAATGGCACCTGAGAGTGAGAACAAAATACAGATACATCAACTACTACAGTGAGATTCCAATGCCATTCCTTGTATAGAATGTTTACATACAATAATAAAACCATGCAGTTATAAAACCAAGTGTCTAATGGACCCTTCTTTCAGGAGAATCACGTTACATGCTTTACATGCTATTTTTCAAAGCAAAAAAACTCTGTATCAGCATATCTGTGCCACTGTGAGCACATGAAGGCAGAATTGACTGTTCTATTTTTCACCTGTAAGAATCCTCTCCGTGAGTTACTGAGTGACCATGGATACACCTACCTGGTGGTTTCATACCTGCGTTTACAGGTCTTGCTGCTGCCGCCACCATCTGCTCCCGACGAGGATCCTGGTAGCTCATCTTACTTATAAATTCGATGGCAGCTTCTATACTACGGTTGTTAGTTTGTCTGAGAGCTTGTACAACCATATCCTAAAGAGAAAATTATATAAAAAAATTATTTACAAGAAAATCATCAAAATGCCAAAAATCATGGTTCTTTAGCCCAATATCGTGCAGTAATTTTCCAAAGTACAAATCTGATTTCTCTCAATTGTTTTAAAACTAATTTCAAAAGGTTTTCTGCACAACAGATCCTCCAAAGTAGTACAACAGTCTGGATGTTAAGAAGGAAAGTCAACTTGTTGAAGAACTGCAGTATGATGTAAACCATGTCACCTTGCTATTCGTATGAACAGATTGCCTATACAACCATTAATTGCTGACGTGCACTACCCAGGTAACAGCTAGTTATACCATGACCAGAGCTCCCTTCCAACGTAAGTTATTCTAGGAAAAGATACCTAATGTGAAATTGGGAACTTCTTTCACTCAAAAATTATTCCTGATGAAGGTAACATTATTGGCAGAAACTCTGTTATTTTTGTGGTACATTTCGGCTCTGGGTTGCTAGAGATCCAAACATAAGTTTTGATCTGATGGCCGATCCCAGCTCAGTCAACAGAAAATGTATTAAGGACCTGTGTTTTTTTCACTGACTTGAATGAGGTAAGGTCAAGCAACAGACACAGAATTCCAGAGATGGTGCTCTCCCACTTATAATGAATGGGGTTTGTGCAGCTGACCCAACAATTCTGAGACAAATCCACAATACAATTCCCTACAGCTAAGCACACTATCTCTTTGTTACGGCCATATTTTGCCGTATCAAAGCAATCATTTCAGTTCATGGGATGTTTGAAGCTGTTACCTACATACATACACCACCATTCCCCTCCTACTCAAACCAATGGGACATCAAAGAGGGCTCAGGAGGTCAGTACCAATCCTGAATTCAAACCCACACTGATACTTCCATCATGTCTGTGTACAGTTTTAACACTCAAGCATACAAAATCACATAGAACCCTCAGAAACAGTAATTACATTCAGTGAACAAAACAGAACCTTAAAAATGTTTTTTAAAATTAAAAAACTATACAATAAGGTTGTCATCATGTTTACTGACCCACTGACATTGTTGGAAGAAGCAGATATGACTTTTGATCTCACAGCTCCTCCATGAGACACATCTGCAACATTTCTGCTATTCTAGGCAAGGCCGTCTGTGGCAAAAAGTACATTTTCAGCACCAATATGCTATTTGATCATGGTGCAAACAGAAAGTTAAGTTGCCCAAAGTATTTAATTTCCTAATTGAATACATTCCAAACACAAGAACACACATGTGATAGGACACATCATTCATTTCTACCTATTGACCTTAATGTTTTCCTAATCGACTTCAAAACCAAATTTACTGTCCTTTCAGTCAAGCAATTCTACAATATAGAAATCTAAATCTGTAAGTTCACATCTCCAAGGCATAGAGACACACAGGATCTCAAGGTACAAAACCAGTAATATTTTAAGAGACAGAATTTAGTTCCCTCTCCACTAACTGAAGGCTCTGAGTAAGAATCAAAGGATCTCTATCCCCTCTAGCTAAAGAACAAAAAACCTGACCATCTTATAAGACAAAGTATTCAATGTCTTAAAGAGTATCACCTTACACAGAACATGTGAGGACTGAATTCAAATTATAATAAGCAAAAGACATTTCCTGTGAGCTATTTAGGAAGTTTTTTAAAAAAATCCAAACAGAATGAATGACATTCTACTCTAATTATTATACACGTATATGACTATTAATATACACTCACCTAATACTGATTGATAGCTATCTGTTCCACTTTAACCCTGAACACCATCCACTAGCTGAGGGGCAGGGGGAAATAACCAGAACATTTATGACATTCAATATATTTTTAAAAAAGGTTAAAAAAAATAAATTGAATACAATTTGAAGTTTCCCCACCAAGAAAAACACTTTCCTACTTCAGCTGTATGTGTTGCTAGTGGCATACATGGACCAGTGCCATATGGGCTATTGTGGCAACACAACTGTAGGTTGACACATGGCAGAAATGGCTTACACTGGCACTCTGCCTGAAAAAAGCTCCATACAATCACAAGTGTCATGGGAATTCTCAGTTGCATCCAAGAACAAAGGGTAGGAGCAAAAGGCTTCAAGATACAAAGGATCCAACAAAAATACCAACTTGAGATACCTTTCTAGTTTTTTTATTCAGCCATATACCACTCCTCAGCTTGCAAAAACGACTGCAGGTTCAATCTGTAAAAATGGATCTGAGAACTAATCTACTTTAAAACAAACAAACCTCCTCCCCAAACCCCACACAACAGCAACAAAAAAACACCCCAACCTCAGCAACAAACTGCAGAGCAGGAGCAAATTATTACAAAAACTATTTATCACTATAACATCCTTCCATTCTTCCTGAAACAGTCTGGACGACGTATTTGAGCAAGTGAAAGGAACATGAAAAACCATTATCAGCACATGACACTGGGACACTGCTGAGGAAAAGCCAATCCATAGTTTTGGAGAAGTTCACTCCTGGGAGAGGTAGATCTCTCTGTAAACAGCAAAGCATTGCAGTCAGCAGAACTCACGAGCTGGTCACTACTGCAAGCAGTGCACTCCTGTAAAGGCAATCCCTGTTCTCGTGCTGTGCCTTTTTCCTTTGGAAAGATGAGTGGTTTGCTAGCTTTTTTAAAACGTGTTTTTGTACCCAGGTTTACAAAGAACGCGTGAAAACAAGTGTGATTTACTTTGATGTGCAAGCCCCAGTAAAAACACAGGAGCTGTAATTTCCTTCATTTTTCCTTCCTGGCAGCCACACTTCAGATTAATTTCCAAAATGTTTGTTATTGCCATTCAATTTAGAATGGCCACATTTTATCAACGTTTTAAACGAGCACAATCCAAAACAACACTGAGTATCAGAGGCAAAATCCATGTTCTAGAGAGTCCAGTTCTCTCTGCCTAAAATTATACAAAAAATTAAAACAACCTACCACATGAGAACAATCTGCACAAGATGTGTTAAAAATCAAAATAAAAATATCCAAGCCTCTCTAAATTTCTCTATTGCTCTTATTCACCCCACACTGTTACCAGTTTCTTGCCCTAACCAGAAACATACCAGATTCTGGCTATCTTGCTTATCATGTTGTTCAAACATTCCATGGCCAACACCTGCTCCAACATGCACTGTTAGTTTATAGTTAGCAGAACACCAAGTCTTCAACATAAAACACTTTACCTCATCAAAGCCAGCAGCCTGTAAGTCTTGCAGCATTTGCCGATTAACTTCTGAAGTTCCTTTGACAGCTGAGGTTGCCTCATTTGCAAAAGGCAGAAGTGAGTTTCTTATCTCCTGTAAAACTTTATGATATGTTACAAATTTCGGGGGATTTCGGCCTTGTCTAGGATCTTCAGATAACATTTTGCCCATGCTGTGATCAGCTTTAGCAGCATCTGAGGGTTTAGGTAAATTCCTGAGGCTCTCTCGTATTTCCTGTAGCATCTGCTGGCTGCTGCCAGTATAGTTACTGGCAGGAAAAGTTTTAGGCCTCATTTGTCTATAACCTTCTGGCTTCTCACTTCTCTTCATGAAAACATGTATGTATGCACCCTCCACCAAGGACTTGCACACACCAGAACTCAAGGAAGACTGGCTGGTGTCAAAACTTGTGAAAGCAGTGGGTCTTCACTGTGAGGCCTTGGGTCCTGTAGTGCTGGAGCTTGTCACGACCCAAAACTGCTATCCTGTTAACAAAACAAAACAAATCCCATTATACATACTGCAGTAAAAAAATCACGATGCAGCACTGCCCTTACAGATACTAAAAGCATGCTAAGCAAATTCTCCAGGCAGTCTTTACTCAACCCAAATTACAAACTGTGTTGGGCTTCTAACAGTCTGTTAACAACAAATTCCTCAGGCACCTGAAGTCTTAACAGTCCTGAATTGCAAAGGATGTGGACAAAGTAAAGAAGAATTCCTCTGTGTGGTGGACAAAGCTTTCAAGAACAGATATTAACTCCTGTGTGTGCCACCCCATCACTGCTTCTGTGCCTTCCCTGTCTGCTGGTTCCAGTCTCCATTTGTCACCCACGTTCTTCCCATCAAGGCCTTTACAGCTGAAAGTGCCAACTCATTTATCCAGGATATCCAAACACCCTTGCTGTTCAACCATTCTGACATCAAGCTCCACAAACAGATGGAAGTGAGAAGTACGAAGTACACCACTAAGAGCACATAATTATAATGACTTTATCCATCCTTCTGAAGTCACATATGTAAAAAGTAAACACTGGCCTAGCTCACCACATGCAGCTTTGTTACTTCTTGTACCATCTACCACTTGAGTCTGTTTATGGGTTCAGTTTTCTCAAGCTGTCAATCTCCCAGCTCAAGTCTCCTTGAACCAGTCTTTGTCAGTAGTTAAGTAATTTTTAAATGTATTTTACATAAGGAAGATGAGAAGGCAGGGGGAAAAACAGAAAATTTAATTTTTCTACAGTAACATTCCTTAATAACTCAAGCAACAAATTCACTGAGAGCATAGCTGTGACATTTGGTAAGGGAAACAGAATTTTCTGCCAAAACCCAAATAAAAAATGTTTGCCATCTGAAGGCGCTGACAGGGAAAGATAAGAGCCTGTGCCTGCAGAGAGCACCGATCTCGGCCTGGGCACGAGTCAGTGCTGGAGCTGTTATGGCAAAGGATAGAGCAACCACAGTGAAACACCGGAGAAGCTGCAGAGCATTTGCCTCTTTAGAGTATTAGGAAATAAAACTTTTTCAGTCTCTGCTGCTTCAGATCAGTTACTAAGACAGTGCAAGATGAAAATATAAAAGATTTTAGCAGTCTTTTCCTCACAGGCAACTGAAATGGTAAAGCTCAACTCACACTGCTCCTTTACTATAATTCAGTGTCTAACTAACAATATTGAAATGTTCTTCTTTTGTTGTTTCTGTTTCTCAAAGTGTTAAAAATTTGCATTCCTAGTTTTCTGAAGGATTATTTTTGAGGGTTCAGTTGTCTGCAAGCATCTTTTGTCTCCTGAAGAAGTACTGTGTTGGGAGGCGTTTCTCACATTAGACCTAAACTAAACAGGTGTCTGAATTCTACAGTCTACAGAAACAGCCACTCTTCCTTCATCTCCAGGTTTCACTTCCATAACACGTAATCAACCGATTAATGATTCAGTGATTGAGGAAGAGTATGACAGGCTAATAGGAAAGAGAACCCTCTAATACACATGCAAATTATATGAATTAAATACACATGCTACCCATATATGAATAAAACCTGAAAGCTTGAAGTAATAAATCAATGAGGACTGCAGAAAGAAACACAAGGGATACCGACTTAAACCCATTCTCCTTGGAGAACCATTTAAGAAACAACACAATTTCTCTAATAAAACTATCTAAATCTTAAGGGGTATAACTGCACCCACAAGCTTTCTTTGCCCTGTGATAGGTTTGAACCCTTAATTAAGTGTAATTGGGTAGTTATATCAAACTTGTTTCGTGCAGTCTGATAGCATATAATTCTTCAGCGCTCACAGAATAAGTAAAAGATCATCAGACATGTGAGCAAATTTTAATTACTAACAGTGCAATTTTGCTCAGGGTATTAAGAAATCTAGAAAACAGCATAAAGTACAGCATGAAAGCAATTACAGTATAATTTAGTTTTGGCTACTTTCAAAATAGTTTTCAAAACATGCCATGTTTAAGATTACATTGAAAATACTTAGCCAAAAACACTTTTTGCAAAGAAAATGAAGTAACTATAATTAGACCATTTAACTAGTTATGTTATGGATGTTCCTTTTCTTTCTAACTGACTTCCTTCAAAAAACTCATGTTGGATACACCAATGCAAGGACATGTCCTAGTAACACTTGAAAGAATCAGCACCTCCAGAAAAGTGAAACACGGACTCATCCCAAACACAGGACAACAAGGCTAAATGTCTCAAAAAGTTTAGTAATCTAGATTACTTGTTCAAATTCAGTCAAAGTTAGGTGTAATGACTAGCTCACCATTGGCAGAATAATCTAGGCAGAACAGTATAATGTCACA
Organism: Acanthisitta chloris; assembly: GCF_000695815.1. Lineage (NCBI taxonomy): Eukaryota > Metazoa > Chordata > Aves > Passeriformes > Acanthisittidae > Acanthisitta > Acanthisitta chloris. Next base: position 1,469 of record NW_008690491.1, on the reverse strand, counting down.
TATTCCAATGAGAGATGAAAAAATGCCCATACACAAGTTACTCCTTGTAACAAATTCCAAAAGCCAGGAATTCAGGAGAAAACAGCACCTACATGTTTTACATACTTCATTTGGTATTTCAATACTCATTTTATGGTTGCATCTGGGTAGCTGAGACAGACAAATCTAACAGGCCTAAGAGAAATCAAGGTTAAATTAAAAGGGCACTTAAAACCATAAATCAGGAGAACTAGAGTCTACTGCCTAGGGGGGGAAAAAAAAAATCAGTTTCTACTCTGATTTCTTCAGGTGGAAAACTGAGAGAATTTTATTTCTTTCTAAAGTTCTTTGAGAACTGTAAGACAAGAGATGCTACAAGTGGCAACTGCAGATGGACTAACGTGCACTTTCACTTACGTGTTTGGCAGCAGCACAGCTCTAGCAGTGCAAACCTGACAGTCCACTTACCTCCCACCACTCAGCAGCAACAGCACTACTGTCTGTAAGGCCACACAGCGTGAACCAAGCTAAGGAAATCACCCAAACAAATAGTACCTTTTTTTTGGTGGGTTGTTTCTTTTGGCAGCACTGACAGGGACCAGCAGTTTCATGTGTATATGAAACTAACTCTTAATTGCTCAGAAACAAAATTAAATTTGTCTTGCAGAAAGCAAGAATTACTGCAGTTTGCCTTGCTTTGCATATGGACCTCAAATTCACAAGTCACCTCTTCTTAGACCTCTGCACACACTTCAAAGGTGCAAAGTGTTGACTGCTGAGTAAGAAACATATCTCAATTTCGTGCTTCTAACTAGCAAACATCAATCACACCCAAAGGGACAGACATCTTTTCCCCCTCACAGTTTTGTGTCACAAAATAGTCAGTCTGTTAATGCAGATGTTTCTGCAGATGAAGTTTTACACTCCTCTAAAGGAGTTAAAATATAATCTTTCATTTATTTCCAAAATATGGGGATCCACTATTTTCTTCTTCAGCTCAAACTGCAGGGAAAAAAACCAAAACCCACCTTGTCTTTTTACAGAATAATCATTAAAGACTGGACTCAAAAATAGCTGTTGTAATAAAAGCTCAGAAGTTCTCAAGGCCAGGCTGGATGGGGCTTGGAACAACCTGGCCTAGTGGGAGGTGTCTTAAAATGAAGTTTGAGGGGCTTGGTCTGAACCAACAAAAGGAAGGTTTTCTTCAGGTGACAAGTCATTGAGCTGTAGTAGCAATTTGTCAAAGGATGCATTCCCAACGCTAAAAGTTTCCATAGGATAGGGAGAAAACCAGACCCTGGAATTAGTAAACACAACTACAGGGAAGTTAGGGAAGCCTGAGCTGGAAATGGCCAGGGGCTAGATAAACACTAGGAACATTGTGCATTCGTTCTGCTTGTTTCCATTCTTAGGCTCCGCGGGATCCTGTAACAGGACGCAGCTCTTCGACCTACACACGTACTCCGGGTCGCAGCACCAGCTCTTCCAGG
>NW_008690490.1:0-586 GCF_000695815.1 Acanthisitta chloris | reverse complement strand
GGAGAGGGGAATGGGGAATGGGAGAGACACGGAGCACTGGGAATGGGAAAGACAGAGCACTGGGAACAGGAGAGGGGAATGGGGAACGGGAGAGATATGGGAGAGGGGAATGGGGAACAGGAGAGACACAGAGCACTGGGAACTGGAGAGACACGGGAGAGGGGAATGGAGAACGGGAGAGAGGAATGGGGAACGGGAGAGACACAGAGCACTGGGAACAGGGAATGGGAGAACAGGAGAAGGGAGGGTGAACAGGAGCCACGGGAGCTGTGGGAACTGTCCAGGATGGAGATGCTCCAGAGATACAACTCCTGACCACAGTGGGACAGGAGAAACTTTGGGTTTCTCCAGGACGGGACAGAAGTTTTGAGATTCTCCAGGATGGGATGGAAGAAACTTTGGGTTTCTCCATGGTGGGACAGGTTCTCCAGGTCGAACAGGAGAAATTTTGAGGTTCTCCAGGGTAGAACAGTAGAAATTTTGAGTTTCTCCAAGATGGAGTCACCCAGAGCTGCATCTCCCAACCACGTTGAGCCCAGCCAAGACAAACCAATCCCTTCCCAAACCCTGTGGAGATCTCACCTCA
>NW_008690489.1:0-1500 GCF_000695815.1 Acanthisitta chloris | reverse complement strand
AAAAAAAAAAAAGACTAAAAGAGGCAAATTGAATAGAAGAGGCAGAGAACAGAAATCAGCAGTTTAAAAAGAGTACTATCAAAATTAGACTGATTTTATAAAGTAATGTTTTGCAGCAAACTCCAAAGCATTTCATTTCATGTGAAAACTTACAGATAGCCTACAGGCATTTTTTGACCAGCTGAATATATCAGCTAAATGTCCTCTGAATGAATAGATTTCCATAGCAGAGGCACCTGCAGGATGTGCAACAACTTGTATTTCACATATTTGTTCAAGGCAAACATGCAGTTCTACTGGCTCATCGTTTACATTCACAATGGACAGCTGGCATCATCCAAATGAAACATTAAACTTGCTTGTGCTCTCAATTTAAAAAAAAATTCAAAGCCACCAAACAAAAACACCCAAAACAATAAAATAAAAAAAAAACAACAAAAAAGAAAACGAAGGGAATTTCTTCAAAGGTTTTTTCCAGATTCTAAAATGTTTAATTGGACTTTCAAATGCCGACCAATCAAAATATGCAGCTTTTCATGCATGCTGAGAACTAGGGAAACAAAAAATAAACCTTTGCAATCCCCCAGAATATTGAATCGCTTGGCTTGCCAAATCAGGAAGTTTGGAGAAGGAAGTATAATTATCACAAGTGTCTGCTTCATTAACAGACCATGATGCAACATAAAAGTTAACCATATGTTAAACTTTGCTAAGGGAATGGAGTGAGCAAAACTGAAAGCCTTGTAGTTTCCCAAGCATATGCATCTGCTGAGTTCTGCAGAGTAAAATTGTACCCTTGCTTGTGTTAGTGGAAACATTTCTACTGACTTCCAGATATGGTCCCAGACTTGCCACAGCACAAGTCATAGCCTACTGTTTAAGCTCACCCAATTACAATTGTTCAGATGCTATAGATCCTTGTTCTTTTTAAGTTCTGTTAACCAGACTTCATATTGCTACAATAATTTTCATCATCCACACTGGCAAACTTCTGAGGCACCAAAATTCCATTTCTTCACAAACTGGCCTTCTGAGTCAACTGCATCTAGCCCCTCAAAAGGGGGCTTTCTTTCCCAAACTCATGGTCAGTGTGTTTCACTTCATCAGGCTGCAGTGAGACTACTGATCTACCAGAGACAGAAAGACCCCAGGCACACAGTATCCACAAAAAAAGAGCAGAGCGGGTCCAGTGACTGTAACCAGGATCAGCTGAGTTGAGCTATTAATAGGCAAATCTGTAGTGATAAGGCAAAGTCAAGCTGGAAAATCAACAAGGCAAGGTTAGGATAAGCAAGGCACAAGACTGGACACAGACATACCTATAATGTAGCTCAGGCAAATGCAAGAGACCAACTTCAATGCTGCTCCCAGGCAAGGTACAGGAGAACCCTTCCGATTCCTCTCCCAGCTGTCTCCAACTCTTTGCACCTGGCCATAGCTCAGTTACACTCAAGAAAGAGCCACAGTAAGATGGGACCACCACAACACCTGAACACCATT
>NW_008690488.1:0-715 GCF_000695815.1 Acanthisitta chloris | reverse complement strand
ACGGACCGAGGGATGGCGGCGCACAGGGAGGCACTTCCTGGTGTCTGCGCATGCGTCAGCGCACCGGCCAATGCATGGGCAGAGCCATGTTGGGGCGTGACCAAAGCCGGAAGTGGGCGTGGCCAGCACGGCGAGCGCCGCGCGCGGTCCTAAACTCCGCCGAACGAGCCCGAAACCATGGGAGCTCCCAAAACCTGAGCCAGAACTGCACGGGAACCCAAAATGCTTCCCAAATAGCTCTCAAAAACCTCCAGGGACGCCCTAAATCCCCCCAAAACCTCTCAGGACACACATCCTAAACTCCCAGCTCAGTTCTTCAGATTCACAACATCCGAACCAGGAGCTACACATTCTATTATATCCCAGCTTTTGTCTTTCTCTTAGGAATTTTCTTAGGACACACACCCCCAAACCTGCCCCAAACGTCATAGAAATCTCAAAACCGGCCCCCAAACCACTAGGAATCCCCAAACCCGTCCACAAACCCTCTCAGGAACCTTTCAACTGCTCTGATCTGTCTCTAAAACCTGATTTCATGCACTTCAAGAGCAGTTGACACCTGCAAAGTGTGTTTCTGTAACTCCAACTAGCATAATCTACAAGAAAAACCTTGCTCTTTTATCTCTGTCTCTGCTCATCTCCTCTCCTCTCTTCCTGCTCCTTCACCTCTCTGTGCTCATTTCTTCTCCTCCTCTCCCCTTTCCCTGTTCCTTCA
>NW_008690487.1:0-2043 GCF_000695815.1 Acanthisitta chloris | reverse complement strand
AGTTCAGGCACGCTCACCCCCGCCCCGGGTGCGGGGGTCACTGTGGGAAACTCCCCGGGGCGGGGGGCTGCGGGTGCCCCACGGGATGGGGTTGGGCACGAGATGGTGCCGGGGGCCACCAGAGGGGACCCGCAGTGGGGGTAAGGCGCCGTTGGGTCTCTTCACTGGTCAGCTGGGCTCAGCAAAAGGTGTCCAGGGGTGGGTGAGTCAGCAGAAATTTTCCCCAAAGCCAACATTACCAAACTGGGAGAAAAACCAAGATCGGTGTCAAAACTCTCCTCCAAGTGGATCCACCAGCTTGGCAAGACTGTAGCAATATCCTGGCGCATGTGCACCTCTTTTTACATCCTCTCCACCAGCTGTAGTTTCCCAGGAAGCCAATTACTGATCCCAACACTGCCTCCCTAGGATGGATCCTCTTGTCATATCACGGACTGTCTGCCATGGTGCTAGAGCAGCATCAGCAGACGACAGGACTCAGAGCTCATGGTTTCCTGAGCTGCCTCAATCCCAATGGGGTTGAAACCCAGAAGCTGTCAAACAGCCGAGTGGCTACTTGACATGCAAAACCTGACAGCTCCTCTTCTGTTTGCTTGAAAAAGGCCAACGCTAAGATCCAGGGGGGTGATTTTCCTCTATTGCTTTTGTTTCTAATCTGCAAGGAATTGAAACAGAATAATAAGAAATGATGAGTAATAACACGTTAAATCATAAAGTTGATCAATTGTGAACATTGGTGATTTTTTTTCCATTTCAACCACTTTTGGACATTAGGAAAATGCTAGTGTAATTTTGGAGTTACTGAGAAATCATAATAACTTGCAGTGCTAAACCTAAATCTTAACATACATGCTTACAGTAGATTACATTTTTATTGTATAATCTATACATAAACTACTTACCTTTCCAAAACTTTCAGATATTTCAGCAGCGTATTTTATTATTACAAGAATAATGTTATACAGAAAAGGTGATGTTTATTCTGCAATTTATTGTATTGCCATTTATTTATGGAAACACCAGCACCTGCAAAGCTACAGGGTCCTGTTCATGCAGACAATGCTACCAAGCCCAGTTCTAGTTGCTTCCAAAACAGCTCAAAACCATAAAGTGATCTGAGCTCTCAGCCAGAACTGACGGGCTTCACCAGACATGGCACACATACTGGTTTATTTTCATGGGATGAGGAAGAATTGCAATGGTTTCTTAGAAGGTTTTTAAAAAAATTTCAAACCACATTTTTTCTCTGCCACTGGGTTTCTTTTGGGGCTGATATTCTCTGTTATGGCAGGGAAAATCCAATTCAAGCCAGCTCTGATGTTGATATTATTCACAATGCAGATCAGCTAATCCCAGGTGTTAGTCCTCTGAAATGTGTTGCTGTATTTTATGTATGTTTACTCAGCTGCACTTATTTAAGAGAACAACTCCTCATTTTAAAAATAATATATATGCCACAGTTCACTCTCATCCTCTGAAGAGGTCTCTGCATTCAAAGCATTTCAGCAGAGAGGCTTCACTCTCTTATTTTCTCCCCCAAGCTGCTATATCTTTTCTAGAAGGTGTGTTATGAGCAGACCTCTCCTGATGGAGGAGAGGATCTCCAACACCTCCCTCACCCACTGCTTCCCCTTCACGTCCCTTCCATTTCTTTGTCAGCAGCACTGAGGCAGGCAGAATAGCATGTCCAGAGCCGTTGCCAAGCCCTTTGCTGGGATAGTGTGTGCGTGCGTGTGTGCGTGTGTGTGTGTGTGTGTGTCTGTGTGTCCCTGTGCGTGGGGAGTGGGGGCAGAGATGACCCTGCCAGGGTGAAACATGTTTTAAAAACAGGCACACACCTCAGCTGCCTGCACCTGACACGTTCAGAGCTGCTAAGTCACCTCCTACTCTCTCTTTATATTTAATTTCATTCCTCTAAATGTCAACATGATTATTTTTATTATTTGTCACACGCGAGGTGGGCAAGAACAGCAAAAGGGAGAAGAGAAGAACCCCCAAAGTTGGCGGGCAGGGGCCAGCCGTGCCCACCTGCAGTAGGCAGAC
>NW_008690486.1:329-1750 GCF_000695815.1 Acanthisitta chloris | reverse complement strand
CCTCAGTAGTATCGAGGCGGTTCTATGGAAAGCCTCTGGAGCTGGCCGGCAGGATGGCCGGACTCTTGAGCAGCCCCTCTCTTGCAAGCGACTTAGCAAAAGTCTCAGGCTGAGAAACTGAGAAAGTTGGGGAAATTCTTCCCTGTTTTGCGAGGGGACACTGAAGCCGCACGCCATGACCCCCTCTCGAGTGAGAGCACGCACGGGAGCCGCTGCACCTCCGCCTTGTCCTCCCTGAGGGGGGAGATGCTGAAGCCCAGGAAATCCCAGCGTATGGGGTTTAAAATAGGTTGATACGGAGTCAAGGCTCTGACAAAGCGCCTTTCTTCTCGGTAAACGCGCGCAGAGGCGCCCCAGAAACGGAGACCGCTGTTGTTTATGTCCGTCTTAGCGAGGCGCGATGTACAGAGCCCTTCCCAGGGGCAGAACACATACCTGCGAATAACCAAAGGCGCCACAAATTGCACAAATTAAATCGCTAGGGCTATAACACCCCTATTTATGCTAAAGCTTGTGACACGATCTTCTAAATGTGGTAGCTCCAAGTTACCACCGCTTTGTTATCTATTGTAATCTAATAGGTGAAGTGCCTTTCACCTTCTTTACTTGAAGGAGGCACAAAGGTGCAGACAGGTAATTCCATGCTGCTAATTTTTGTGATATGATGAGTAAGGAAGAGAGAGATTAAAGTAAAAATATGGGAAGATCGATTATTGAATCTCGGAGTTTAACTAGTAGTGACCACATCAGATCTCATAATTATTTTTTCTTAAACCGTGCTTATGTCAAAAATCTGGCACCTTATCTGCCCGTGTGTAAACCGATTTAATCTGTCCGAAAGGATGCTTTGATAACCGGCACTACTTTTCTTTCCTGCGACTGATTTGGAATTTTCGCCGAAATGTTAGCGTTTTAAATGGAGTGTTTAGCTGTTGCGTTTCAGGGTACGGAGCGAGGGAAACGGTAGCGATCTCTCTCGCTCCTTGCCTCTGCATCGCGCCGGAGACGATCGCACAGTGCCGAGAGCGGATTTTTGCCGTCTGCCGCGTGAAGTTGTGGTAGTGTTACAGTTCCGCTCGGGTGAGGTTTACTAGGCTCAAGGCTAGAAGTGTCCCGTATAAAAAACCATGAGAATATTTACAGGTAATTTTGACTGTCAAACTCCGTTGCGTTGACAAAGTGCAGCTATCTTGGAGCGTTCGTCTTTCGGGGGTTGGGACACTGCGTCGGTGTGGGACCCCCGTTCGGCCGGGGGACGGGGTGCCTCTGGCTCCCGGCGAAACGCTGTCCAGGAGGAAATAATCGTGTCGCCCCGCAGACGCGGTGCGGCTGAAGGGCTCTTTGCGGGGCAGAAGTGCACCGGTTCACGGAGCATAGTAAGCGAGAGCTGCCGTCCTAGCTGGGGACAAACTCTCTGGTTG
>NW_008690486.1:0-296 GCF_000695815.1 Acanthisitta chloris | reverse complement strand
TGGGGACAAACTCTCTGGTTGGATGCTGATTTAGTTGGAGCGATTCCGTGACGGGGAGCAGACAAGCACTGCGTCTGCTCTGTGCTCTGGTTTTGTAATGGGGTTTCAAACGGCGGATGCCTCTCATGCGTCCTTTCACAAACCTGAAATTTGTGAAGGGAGAGCGCTGGCTACACGCAGGCCGGAGCCCCCTCCCGGGGGAGCGAGGACGGCCAGGGGGGACGCATAGGCTGGAGAAAGATGAGGCTTTAGGCGGAATTGCATTCGCTGCGTGACAGCCGGCGGCGGCTGCGCCC
>NW_008690485.1:0-3966 GCF_000695815.1 Acanthisitta chloris | reverse complement strand
TCCCGTTCCTCTCCCTCCTCCCGTTCCTCCCGGCTCAGCGCTCGGCGCCGGCACCATGAACCGCCTGGGCAGGAAGGCGAGCGAGACCCTGATCGAGATGTCTCGGCCGGACGGTAGGAGGAGATGGGTTGGGGTCGCTGCTTTGTTCGCTCTGCCCCCCCGGGAGGGCAGAGCTCCCTGCCCGGGCTGCTCGGGGAGATGAGGCTGAGCTCGGGTGGGGCTTGAATCCTTCAGCTTCCCCTGGAAACTGCACAGCCGCTTTGCCATGGGGCTGAGCGAACGTGCTTAGAGCTTTAGAAACCCCTGATGAGCTGGGAGGTGGGTAGGTCAGCACCCTGCCCAGAAAAACAACTGGAGAAACCCCTTGATTCTTACCTTACAACACACTGCAAATGCAAAGGGCTCTCTGCCCGACAGCAAACTTTCAGCCTCCCCCAAAGGCCCAGCTGGGGCCAGTAACTCCCAGCAGCTGAGGTTATAAGAAGGTTCAGAGCTGACCAGCTCACCTGTCTTCAGGTGTGAGCAGTCCTCTCCTGCCTTGCCCCATCCCAAGTGTGCTGGTCCCACTTACCCCTTTGGGTAAGCCCCTGCAGCAGTGGTAGACTCATAGAATCATAAAATCATTGAATCAGCCTGGTTGGAAGAGACCTCAAAGATCAAGTCCAACCCTATAGTGGTCACTAGCCCATGGCACTAAGTGCCACATCCAGTCTCAGCTTGAAAACCTCCAGGGATGGTGAATCCACCACCTCCCTGGGCAGCACATTCCAATGCCTGAGCACTCTCTCTGTGAAAAATCTTTTCCCAATATCCACCCTAACCCTCCCCTGGCAGAGCTTGAGTCTGTGCCCTCTTGGTCCTCGTGCTAGTTGCCTGTGAGAAGAGATCATCCAATGGGTTTGTGTCAGGACTTTGCTTTTTTCCACTGGCCAGATTACAGTTTTCCACATTGTGTTAGTCAGTGTGGTATGTCACTGCTTATAATAAATGTGGTCATATTTGCAAAATAACGTGATGCAAGTTTGTGTTTATCAGCACCTCACCTGGCAACCTGAATCAACAGCCAGATGTAAGCGTGTTGAAGTTTTCACAATGAGATTGTGGATATTTAGGAACAAAAGAAAAATATTGACCTAAGGAAATTTATCGTTTGGGAATAATGCTATGCCATCAGTCCTAGAAGTGAAGAGAAGCAGGAGAGAACCACTAAGTTCCTGCATTGGCTTCTTGGTGTTCTCCCCCACAGCTTGATAACTTTCTCTTTTAGAAAAGCATGTGATGCCACTTTAAACACCTCAGGCACTAGTGTGGAATCATTACTTTCAAAATACCTGACAGTGTTGTTTCAGAGAGAGAGGATGGCAGGTATTGCCTGGAAGTGACCCAAAAGGAGCTGTTTCCAGTGACAGCAAGGAGCAGTGTCTGGCTGTGGGGAGGCAGACAAGTGTCAGACAAGGTGTGCTGTCTCTGGAAGGCCTGGTGGAGCTGGCAGGCTGCTTAGGAAGTGCAGCAGATGGGTGTTCCAACCTCTTGGCCTGCAGTGCTGTTCCAAGGGGAATGTGGGGAGGCCTGAGTCACTGCCCATCCCACTGCCTGTGAGCCATCAAAAGTGCTGGGACTGAGCTGTGCTGACCAGGGGCTGTTCTTCTGAAGTATGAGACAAAAAAATATTTACAGAGCGCACAAAATATTCCCATTTAGGGAATGTTTCTATGAAGCCTGGTTTGTAAACTTCCACAGATTCAGTTTTCCCATGAGTGCCTTGTGGGTTTTTTATAGTCATAAATATTGAATATTAGAAGATTTTAGGGGTTTGAGTGAATAAGGATGATTAAGGAAGATTTATCATAATCACCTAACTGTCCATACAGACTCTTTTGCCAATTCAGAGCTTTTTTTTTTCAAACTAACCACTTTTCTAAAACTGAAACAAATTGAATAATGGATGAAGTGATTAGGCTTTATAATAAAGTTTGTGTTAATTTGTCATCCAAAAGTCTCTCAAAGTTTTAAAAAAATAAAATCTTCCTTAAATTATGGTTTGGAAAAGTTAACAATATGCATACAGTGCCAGCAGCACTATTTGTAGCTCTAAACATCTGCTCTTTGCCTTTAAGGAAAAGCCTCCTAAGGCTACGGATGTCTGATGTGTACAGTCAGGGCCTGTGTGAGTCAATAGGAACAAGGCAGAAGAGAAAACATCTGCTACTCATTTTCCTAAAAGACGTGTTAGTATTTGGATAGGACGTGTGTATTTAATTCCGGTTTGCTGCTGCTCTCCAGTAAACTCAAATGCTGGGCCATAGGTTGTGGGGATGAAAAACTGGGGACCAGCAGTGAAAAGTTTAACTTGCAGTCTGTGTTTAGAGCTTGTGTGCCAAAACTCCTACCTTGAAGGAAGCTTTCTGGCTTCCTCCTGAATTACATCTGCGTGAGGTAATAACTTCCATTTTCGTGTGTGGGATTTCACTTTCTCTTGGAAGATGTGTGGCATTTACCTCAAATATTAAAGTCTAAGAAAACTGAACTTGCAAAATTGCAGTGTAAATATCAGAGGACGAAGACCTCAGTATGTTTCTAGGAATATTTATGTCTACACTGCTTTTCAGCATTTTTTTCCCAGCATGAAATGTACATGCTACAGCAGCAGAGCTGTGGGATGTGTCCCCAGACTGCAGATCTTCTGGAAACTTGGAGTTGGCTCCATGCCATGGTTTGAAATACACTGCCTTTATACACATGGCTCCTCTTCCCAAACTTCCAGGAGTCTGGTTTGAACTCAGAACTCTCTTAAGTGATCTCAATTCAAATGCTCACTTAGGCTGGTTGTCACCTTACTTGTGTTTCCTCTGAGAAGGGAGGAAAAACATCAGGAAAAGACAATGGCATGACTTGCCAACAGCACTTGTGACTGTGTTGGCTTCTTGTAATGCCTCAGTATTCAGGGCCTGCTGTTATTTCATAGAATGATACTTCAATGATTTCATCAGAATTATTACGAGTCATACTAGTGACATAAAATATAGACCTCTCCGAAACTACATCTGTCTCTAATTACAGGCTCAATATATGTGGTAATTTCTGTTCTATTTCTGGAAACACTGAATAGGATATCATATTCCCACAGGGCTAAACCAAAGGGTTCGTTAACGGGAAAGCTGCTTGAAAGATTATTCTTAGGTAATGAAATAAAACCTCCAAGAAATTTTAGAGGGGAAAGAATAGTCCCTTAAACTGAGCAATGTGTAGTTTCTGAGTGGAATTTCTTCACTGGCTACTATGCGTCACCGCGGGGGCACAGAGTAAATACAGGTTGGTTATTGGAAGGTAAACCTCGTGGTAACAGAAAACTCCTATGTGTAGTAGGACAGCCTGCTTCTGGGAACTGATCCCTGCACGTTGCTGTACAGCTGTGGTGCTTTTAATGAGGAAATAAAAACATCGGGCCCATTCCACTGCAGCTGTTAAATATGGATTTTTCTCCAAAGGCTGTGCCAGTTTTTTCCTTCCTTGGCGCCTGTGGACTGGTGAGCAAAGCTTGCAGCACTTGTGTTGTAGGTGAGATCCCTCATGTGAGGTTAAACTCTCTCTCTGCAGCCTGCTGAGCAGCAAAGGAGGGATTAAGTCCCCCCTATGCCTTCTAATCCCAGTAGCAATTATGTGGGATGTTTAGGCCACACTTGGTAAAGCTGGGAAATAGGGCTGGATTCATTTCTGTGATTCTTCATTAAGGTTGGAAAAGACCTTTAAGCTCCCTCAGGTGCAGAACTGGGGGATGGTCCTGCCATCACAGGTGGAAGCTTTTTAGTCTTTATGTAATAAGGGGTCTACAACTTCACCTTTTGGCTCAGAAAAATGAAATAAAATGTTCTGCAGCTGTCTGTCCCTCATGGCAGTGAATAGCTTGGTTCCAGCTGGGCACAAAGGTGCCAGATAAATGCCAAGAAAGGCCCTAAAATCTCTGTG
>NW_008690484.1:0-431 GCF_000695815.1 Acanthisitta chloris | reverse complement strand
CCAACTGGGCTGGTGGCCCCAAGGAGGGGATGACAACCCATGGAGGATGATGGGAACAGCCCAACGGTGATAATCCCAACTGGGCTGGTGGCCCCATGGAGGATGGTGACCCATGGAAGGTGACATCCCTGTCCAAGGTGACAGCCCCATCCTGGCTGGTGGCACTGGGGAGGGTGGTGACCCCAGGGAAGGTGATGTCAGCGCCATGGAGGACCACGTTCCGTTCCAGATGACATCCTCGGCCCAGGTGAGGTCCTGTCCCAGATGACGTCGTGGCCCAGGTGAGGTCCTGGCCCAGGTGAGGTCCTGCTGGGGTGACATCTGAAGTGCTGTCACATGCTGAGAGTGACACCCCAATGGAGGGGGCAGCCCTGGCCACCCCCACCCCTATGTCCCCACCACTGTGTCCCCCCATGTCTCCCCTTGTGTTC
>NW_008690483.1:0-3181 GCF_000695815.1 Acanthisitta chloris | reverse complement strand
TAATAATAATAATAACAACAACAACTTTGCATCTCTCAATTTGAAAAAAAAAATGAGACTGTGGAAAATAAGGAGTTGGGCACTGTACTGAGCAGAATTAAGCACTTGCTACAATTAATTAAACCAAAGGAAGTTTAAGAGCTAACTCTACCTGGATAACAGCCAGCAATTAAAAAGTCAATATATTGAATAACCACTCTACCCAGGCATTTATATCTAATTGTTCTGGCTTCTTCTGGAAATACATTTCAAATGAAATTTCAGGCCTTCCTGCTTTTCATTAAAACTGCTAAGAGCAGCCCCAAGTGCAATTTTTGTGCTGCATAATATCGTGTCCTCCCTTCCCCACAAAAAAATTTCTTCCTACAAGGAGAGAAAAGGGGATGCAAGTCTGTGTCCTTCTATTGTGCAAGAACCAAATGCCGAAGGAAACCTTTGTGCCAATAAAGCTGCAAAGCAAACTCTATTCCATTCATAGCTGAAACTGGTGTAGTTAAAAGTCTTTAAAAGGGTGTCGCTCTTTTAGACAAATAACAGGCCATTTCTTGAAGGAATTCTGGGAAACACACGATCCCAGAAGACATCTGTGGCAAGGAAGTTGACTGATTTAAAAACTGACTTGGTTACATTTTCCTACAAATATATATTCTCCTTCCCTAGGTAGCAGCTTCCATCTCCACAAGAGACAAGAAGTAGGGTCTCTTCTGGTCTCTCCTGCCATAGCTGCAGGGAGAGGACTAGAGGGAATGGCCATGAACTGAGACAGGGAAAAGCCAGATTAGACGTCAGGATAAATGTTTTCCCTGTTAGGGTGTTCAGACACTGGAATAGGTTGCCCAGGGAGGTGGTGGAGTTACCATCCCTGGAAGTGTTTAAGAGGTGTTTGGATCTGACACTGGAGGATATGGTTTAGGGTTTAGGGGTTCCAGCAGTGATAGGTTCAGGGTTGGGCTGGATAATCTTAGAGGTCTCCTCCAACCTTGACGGTTCTATGATTCACTGATTACAACCTCTCACAATCTTGAGGGTTTTTTGTTTGTTTGGGTTTTCCTTTTTTATCTACCAATTATCACCTCTTGGTGTTTTAACAAAGTTTAGAAGCACTTTAGGGAACAGGCATAGGTGCCACTCAGTACATCAGATTTAGACCTGATAATGCTTAAGCATCCCTCTGCATTTCTCTTCCAAGCATATGAGAATAAAATACATGGAAACAAAGGCATCATTATAAAGTAGCATGCTGGCACAATGAATTTCCCACATTAAACACAACCAGGTACAACTAGTGTTACTGAAACAGAGTAAAAAACACAGGTATTCTTTGGTTTTTTCTCCTCTATGTAGGGAGAGCACATTTACAGCTTGCAAACACATCCTGCACAATTCATTGAGAGTGTTTTTCATTTACAACAAGCTAAACTATAACATATAATGACTACCAGAGGTGCTAGACACCTGTATAAATTGAACTGAAGAATGTTATTTGTGAGTGAATTGAAGAATGTAAGCTAATACTAGCAAACCTTTCCTTACTAAGTTATTGAGAGCACTAATCAATTCCATCTTCAAAGAGTTCTGATTTGCAAGTATTTGCATCTGAATTCTGTTTCATGTTAAGTCTAAATATCCTGCTGCCAAATGCAGGCTCCAGCTCTTGGCTACTCCTGCAGTTCTTTACAGTTGTACACACCTGCAGGACACAGAAAAGCAGCCTAGCATCTAGCAATGCCAAGAAATTAAGCTCTAAAGGCAAACAAAATAAAGGAATAACCTTCCAGAGATAGGTTCACTCATGCTTCCAACCTGAAGAATTCAAATATACACAAAACTTGATCAAAGCAAGTTTTCCCTCCATATGCACCTGTCCCCAGGGCTCCTCTGCAGGCATGTAAGCTTCCTTGCCTGGAACTGTTTGGCCCACATGAATGCCTCAATCAACCTATATACTGTACCTCTATATTCCTGAACACCCCAACTCTGCCTGAAGTCTCACCCATTATAGCTGCAAGTTCTGCAGTATCCATCAGGGAAAATTTAAAGTACAAAACACAAGAGTCAAAAAAATTGTCTAATATTTAAGTATACAACACTAAGAAACGCTTTTAAAAACTGTTCAAGACCATGACAAGCTGTTTGTGTAACACCTTGCCACTCATACTTTCCATCACTCCACTCTACAACTGGCAGTAAGACTTTCTTTTTTTAGCAAACTATACAATATCCCAATTTTCACCCGATTTTACACAGAAACGCATTCTAATTATATCTAATCCAAAAGGATCTGAAAAATCGCATTCTATAGATTTTTTTATTATGATTTGGCAGAAAACAAACCAACAAAGAGATACCAAGCCTATCTTATAATTGTTACATATAACTTTTCTTGCCAAGCATCAGCAGCAACACAACCCTGTTGAAGGAAACTTGTCAGTGGTATGTCAGAGATATTAAAAATCATCCTATGACCCAACTGCAGCAGCAGTAGGTAAACTGGAATATGTTATTTTATATATTTAGCTAAAATTCTACATTCCAGGCCTCCTCAATGACAAGATTCTCTCCAGTCTATCCAAATCTGTTACCTCTTTTTCAGTTTTCCAGTCCCCATTCCTCATAAACATTAAGTAAAGAAGATGAAAGGAATTTTGCTCCTTTATGTATTTGCAGAATTAACTACTCTGAGATGCAGATTAGATGTTTGGAAAAATGTTTTCCCTGTTAGGGTGTTCAGGCACTGGAATAGGTTGCCCAGGGAGGTGGTGGAGTTACCATCCCTGGAAGTGTTTAAGGGGCATCTGGATCTGACACTGGAGGATATGGTTTAGGGTTTAGGGGTTCCAGCAGTGACAGGTTCATGGTTGGCCTGGATGATCTTAGAGGTCTCCTTCAACCTTGATGATTCTATGATTCTTCAAGCAGCTATAAAAATCTTTGGCATACAAGGGATTATATACAAAGACTGAAAACTGCACCCACTCTTTCAAAAGTGAGAAGCAGGGGTTTAGCATCCTAAATTAACTAAGCATAATAAACTTTCAAATGGGTTTTAAAAAAAAATAATGTTTCCTTACAAGTAAGTAATTGTCAAAAAAAATTATTGACTTGATGTGGGATATTAAGCTATACTATTATAGCTTAATATCTATAAGCCTAATATATCTAATATATAGAATTATTATAG
>NW_008690482.1:15995-29189 GCF_000695815.1 Acanthisitta chloris | reverse complement strand
TGGGCTGCATCTAAAGAAGTGTGGCTAGCAGGTTGATTCTCCCCCTCTACTCTACTCTTGTGAGACCCCACCTGGAATACCACATGCAGTTCTGGTGTCCTCAACATAAGAAGGACATGGAACTGTTGGAGAAAGTCCAGAGGAGGCCACAAAGTTGATAAGAGGACTGGAAAATCTCCCCTATGAGGACAGGCTGAGGAAGTTGGGGCTGTTCAGCCTGGAGAAGAGAAGACTGCATGGAGACCTCATAGCAACTTTTCAACATCTGAAGGGGCCTACAGGGGAGTCAGAGAGGGACTCTTTCTTAGGAACTACAGTGATGGGACAAGGGGTAATGTGTTCAAACTGAAGGAGGGGAAATTTAGGGTAGATATTACAAAAAAGGTCTTTCCTGTGAGGGTGATGAGACACTGGCACAGGTTGCCCAGGGTCATGGTGGCTGCCCCAGTATTCATAGCCAGGCAGTATTCATAGCCAGGCTGGATGAGGCCTTGAGCAACCCGGTCTGATGGGGAGGTGTCACTGCTCATGGCAGGGGATTGGGGCTAGGTCCATTCCAACCCCTAAAATTCTATGATTCTATGATGTGGAGAGGATGAGACCTAGAGGGGTTCAAATGCAGCAAGGAAGACTTAGGCTACATATTAGAAGACAAAGCATTTAGCTGTAAGGGCTGGC
Source organism: Acanthisitta chloris (assembly GCF_000695815.1). NCBI lineage: Eukaryota > Metazoa > Chordata > Aves > Passeriformes > Acanthisittidae > Acanthisitta > Acanthisitta chloris. The sequence goes on along the minus strand of NW_008690482.1, from coordinate 28,511 downwards.
TGGGGACAGGACTGGGAGCCTGCAGGGGCTGTGTACTTACCACCAGAAAGTGGCCTTAGTGACATCTGCCAGATATGGGAAAGGTCTGACTGGCTCTGTCGCAAGGGAAAAGGGTGAACTATATGAGCTCTTGGACTCCCTTCCAGCCCTCATTGCTGTGATTCTGAGATTCATTATGCTGTAGTTATTTTGTCCAGCACATTAGTTCTCCTATTCATGGGACACATGAGCACATGGGAATAAACATTTTCTGAAGAATGGAGCACTGCATCCAACATTTTAGTATCATTTGTTTCCAAGTTATAACACAGCGCTGTGGTCTAACTCTAGAAATTTGTGAGTTATCAATATGCCTGTTAGTTTTATATAGCTTATATCTGTTTTATTTCAATGTTTCAAAGATTAGAGGCTAGATGCTCAGCAGTAGCTTCATTTCTGTAGCCTAAACAGTCACTGAAAGTCTAGCTTATGTCAAAAAATATTAGGGTTTATTACATTAAGAGAGCTGGTTTTTATAAATCTTTAAATAATGTGTGAACTTTCCTCCATGATTTCACAATGTGTAGCCTTAAATAACATGCCATTATGCTAGTCACATCATAAAATTAAATTGATTAGAAACAAGTTAAGTACCTGATATCATTTAATTGTCCATGTAAGTAAAATACAAATGCTAAGCAAATAACTTTAATAGTAATAAATAGGTCTAATACTGGCACTGTATCATAATGAAGCTAATTTTTAGAAGCACAGATGATGATTTACTTGCAGAAAAACAGTTTAACCTTGACAGTGAATACAGCTTTCAAGCCATCCAGAAGAGATAGGAGCACGAAGTTATATTCCCAGAGATCTATGGTTTTTTTGGAAAATTATGTGTTATGTGCAAGGGAATGTTTCTCCAGCACCAAAGCACGAATATAAACCAGTGGCATCCAAAGGGAATGCCTACATGTGCACACACTGATCTGGGGCTTTCTTTGGTCTCTCAGCTGCAAGAAGACAAGAATCTGAGATGAAATCTAGTCCTAGGAAGAGCTGCTCTACATGTTGCTGATATTCCCCTGAACTCCAAGAACTCTCTTCACCTGAACTCTCATCTTGTGTATTTTCCTTGAAGAGAGGTTCTCCGCCACTCTTAATGAGAGTTCAGTTTCCTCTGCCTCCACCTTCATGAATATATGCCAGTTTAAATGAGAAAACTGCTGTGTGCATTTCCATATAATTGAAAATAAAGATCTCTCATCTTCCTTCCTACAGAGCACTTTAAATGCCACATCCCAGCCTGTAATTTATTGACAGAAAGAAAGGCTACTGACATAGTGCATCAGCCTCCCCTCTGCTCCTGGGAGAGGCTGGGGGTGCAATACAGTCACCTGAGTGTTCCCTTGCTGTTGCTGCATCCAGTCCTGGTAGAGAACAGGCACTGATGGTGCCCAAACATCAATGCACAAAGAGCCCTTCTCAATGTTCTCAAAAACTTCCCAGCCCCATACTTCCACACTTGTGGGTATCTTCCTGAGTTGTCCTTCCCAATGTCCTTCTGTCTCTCGGCATGAATTGTATTTGGATACTGTCTGCCCCTCCCTGCTCCTACCTACCCTGGAATAATTATATCCTGGTTTTCTGTATTTTTTTGATTCTGCACCTCTTCAACGCTCTTTTCTGTAAATGGTTGATATTTGCAGATTTGTTTTCCCTCAGCATATTGAAAGAACTGCTAGCCTTGTGGAAGAGAACAGCTTGGAACTTAAGAACATCTGATAAAATGCATTATGAAGTCCATTAAACTCCCATCATAAATTTTCCTCTATCATTAATAAGAATGTTACTGCATCTATTGTTTATCATCATACCCTACTCTTAAAAGACCTGTCTGAAAGTATTTAATGTTTTTACAGCTCATCTCTCAGATTTTTTTTTACCTTATCTACCAGCTATTCATTTCTGTTATTCATTGTAGCACAAGAAAAAGGTTCCTATCACAATTTCTCAAAGAATGAGTGTAAGAATCAAAATAAGATGTCAAAGTGCATTTACTAATAGCTATGTAAGGGAGCAAGCAGGGTTTATTCTACTACTAGCCAGCATTTTCTGGTACTTGGGTTAATGACAAATCCATCAGGTCCTGTTGCTCTTTTATTCTACTACTAGCCAGCATTTTCTAGTACTTGGGTTAATGACAATTCCATCAGGTCCTGTTGCTCAGCAAAACCTATGATCAGGAACAAAATCTAGATGAGGCCATTTCTATTATTAACCATAGTGTGTGAGGTTAATGTCCTGTACTTTGAAATAACTCTCATTTCATTTCTATAGGACTTTAATAGTGTAAAGCATATTGTATTCACTGGATGGATTAGTAATGATGTTCTTGAGAGAAGAATCATCCACTTCCCAGAAAAATATCCACCAAATCAAAGCTATGATAATGAATAAGGAAAGATAATTCAAGCTATGCTTTTCGTTTCTTACTCCCCTGGCATCCTTCCTTCTACTTTTTTCCGTTCAGCTTAAGTGATTTGACTTCCTAAGCCAATTCTTTAGATAAACTAGTGCTCTAATTTTAGGTTTATCATATGGCCTACAAGACATTTTCTGTGTGTGATACTGCAGTGTCAGTTTCCATACAGTCCTTACTGTGTTTGGGGTCAGAAGAAGAAAGAAAATTCAGACTCCTCCTGATTCATCCTGTGCATATTTGCAAGGAATTTAGTTCCAAGAGAGCTCTAAATAATAAAATGCATGGCCTCACAGCATGCTGCATGGTGCTCATTATTTGGTATCCGAATACACTCTGACTGATTTTGCAAACAGATGCTCCAAATACTCTTCTTAATTAAATATCAAGGGTTCTATTCAAATGTTGGTCCATGCCAGGAGAAGATAGCACAAATCTTGGCACTGGGCCCCAGTCCAACAAAAGGATGGTTGTGAGTGCCTGAAACATTGCAGGCTCCCCTCTCTTGTGGACAGACTTGCCAGACATCAGGATATGATGCAAAGAGTCTGGATTTTGGGGTGTTTCTCAGGTGTCAGGATGGTAGTGCAGTCCAGATGGCTGCTTGACAGCATGTCATGTATATGCTTTGGGCATGATGCTCTCTAGTCAGGCTGGAGAGAGCTGCTTAGTCATATCGTCAACAAACACCTCTACAAATCTGTTGAATCTTTTAATGAAGATACAGAAGTCAAAGCTGCTGAGGAAGAACTATGAACTGAGCTTTCACTTAAATAATACCACTCTTTCTCTTACCACCTTATGGGATATTTTTTCTGTCTCATAACAGATGTGCAGTACTTTTTAGATAGTGATGGAGATGGTAAATAATTATTTTGGGGGTGGGGCGTGGCTCTTAATACTCAAGGTTTTTGTGTTTGCTTTGGAGAGGAGAGAAAATAAAACTCTTGGAAGAGAGGCAAAGAAAAGGAAAGTGCAGGTAGCAAAAGGATCTTTCTTTGAGTTGATAACTTCTGAACCATATTGACATTGCACAGTGTAACCTGTCTCAAGAAGACTAAGTAGCTTTGGAGAGCACCATGACTGGTGCGGTACCAGAGATTTCAGGTATTTCCAAAGATTTTCAGAGATTTAGCTGTTACCTGCAGTGAAGGCTTAAGAAAAGCAAAGACAGCACAGTCAGATCAGCTGTTGCGTAATATATACTTATCCAGCTGAAGAAAAGATTTAGTTTTTTTAGATAATTTCTTGTCATGGGTTCACAGCTCTGTTGGAAAAAGATTTAATCTTGTACAGCAAAGCTAAACACTTTCATTAAGAGGCACATACAAAATGAGGAGAACAGAAATGAGCAGGAAGCAAAAATAAAATTGGAGGAAGAGACAAAACCATGATTTTGTCTGCTGGGTTCCTTCTTGGTTCCATTATCTAAGTGGTTGAATTATTTCTCTGGCTTAACTGGATACCCTAGGCGCAAAGTCATGGGTAGCCTGAGGCTGAGGAACTAATAGAGTTCACATGCTTTCCAGGCTGCCTGTTCTCCCAGCCTCTGTGTCAGGCTATTAACCTCTCCAAGGGTCTGTTACCTACTTTCCAACACAGAAATTTTAGTCAATTGATTAATATCCAATGCTCCTTTTTAAAAAACTTTAAAATTCATAATGTTACGACCATCCTTTGTATAGTATGAAGTAGGGGTTTATTAATTTTTTAACTTTGCTGTCTTTTATACACAAGTTCACAAAGCAAAATGATTCAAAGTTTTCTATGCTTTATAGGTTTATATACCCTCATGCAAAACTGGAGCACCTCAGTCTACCATCTTCCTTTCCTCAGCTTGTATAGGCACATTTTTTAGGGCAGAAAGACCTGGGTGGTGCCTCTTCTCCTTTCACTGCTGAGTCTTAGAGGAAAATTGCCAGGAGAAGCCAGCCTGAGACTCCATCTGATCAGAACAGCCAAAGCAAGGTTTTATGAATGCTTGGAAAACATTTTACTTTTGTATCACTCTTTCTCTGCTGTGTGCTGCCTCTGTCGCAATTGCTTTACCTCTGTATCACTCATTCCTTGATATATTCTTTTCCCTTCTTTCACCTTTTCTATTCAGAGTCATTCTTCTTTCTTTGTTCTTGTAACTCCTTCTGTATATCTTGTAACTTTCCTTCTGTATATCTGATTTCCTCCTAATTCAGCCCATCACAAAAGAGGAAGAACACCTGTGAAGCAAACATCCTAATTTTTGCCATTTCCCTACCCTACCCCATTTTATATCTGATCTACCTCTGTTTCAAGCTGTGTAATACAGATACTGCCTACAACTTTTTGTTTGTACAAGGATATCTCATTCACATTTGGTTCCTAGCCAGCATTGGAATAACTTGTTAATGCTTAACACTGATGTAAAGTCAAATTAAACAGGACCAGAACTGCAGGACTTCCAAATATTCAAAAGACCCTACCCCATTTTATATCTGATCTACCTCTGTTTCAAGCTGTGTAATACAGATACTGCCTACAACTTTTTGTTTGTACAAGGATATCTCATTCACATTTGGTTCCTAGCCAGCATTGGAATAACTTGTTAATGCTTAACACTGATGTAAAGTCAAATTAAACAGGACCAGAACTGCAGGACTTCCAAATATTCAAAAGAAAAATCACTTGTATTCTAATCCCAGTTTTACTTGATTAGATCCTTAGCTTCAGGCATTAGGAAAAATCTTCAGTGTCTGCATGTTATCAATCTACTGTCTGCTTCCATGCTCAAGAGTAGTTTAAGGCTTACGACCTTCATGGAAAAAGATGCCTCTTTTTGGTGGAGAATTGGATGCTTAACACAGAAGAAGCAATAAAATTCAGCAGCTGGAGATGCACACTCGGGTATTCCTGCAAAATTTCCATCACTCCTGTCTCCTTGAATGGGAATGGTCACAAAAAGCTTGCAGGCAGCTCCTGCTTAGAGAAGATATCTCTGCTTTTTCCTCAACAGATCTGTTGTATAGAAATTCCTGAGACATTTAAAGGCACAGAGCTTTCTCCCTCATCTTCATTGGCATTTTTAAGCATTGTCCCAGGCTTTTTACTAAGCTCATCTGTTCTTCTTTATGCCACTTCTCTGCAATATAAGAGAAATAAAGGGCTGCTACTGGGAGACATAGCAGAGTACAATTATCCTTGTACAATATCTTTACAATATCCTTCTCTGGGTGCAGTTTACTGCTTGGCAATCTAGTGGGGTTTCACCCTGGGTGTGTATTCAGCAGTCTTCGGAGCTAACACACTGTCCATTTATAACTCCTGATCAGCAAACCTTAACCGTAATGATGGAATGGAAGTAATCCATGCTTAGAAGGATTTTGGCAGCAAAGATACAAACGTGTAGATCTGGCAGGTCCTATGGAGGTAACAGCTACAAGACAGGCTGGGGGCAGTGCTGTCAGTGTATGGGGATGCTGCAGGTAGGTTTGGATCCCCAGACTGAAAGCAACTCTGGAGTCCACCATCCGGTGTCATGTATGTTGTCACCAGGTGCACATGCTGAGGAAAGCAATATGAAGAGGAGAAAAAAGCAAATTTATGACAACTCCAACATGTAATTATGCAAAATGCAAGGTGTGGCTGGATGTATGTGCTTTCTCATTAAGATGACTTTCATATGATTACAAGCAACTAACAAGAGATAAATCTGTCATCATGCAATCAGTATGTCATATGTTTTCCTGTTTTGGTTTTGTGTGTGTGTCTACCTGTAGGAAAATCAGGTGAGGAAAAGGGAGTATATAAAAAAATAATCTATCAAAACTGATTGCATTCCCCCTAATAAAATTTCCCTTTAACAAAAATATAAGAGAATTCAGTGTTGACATGCAGCTTATTTCTTCCACAGCCAGGTAAGAAACCACATTCCTGCCAAGCATTACAAGACTGTCTTAGTCACCGAACTCTTTTACATGTCCAACTTCACGGTGTCTTATCAGGAAAAAATTGCATTCCAAGTGGGTCAAGAAAGAGTTTTCAACGTGCTAGAATCACAAGTCCACTCAGTGAATAAGCAAAACAAAGATATTCTGTGCAAGCAGCTTTGAAGAACCAACTATGTAATGGTGAGTTTTTAAACTGTGAGGGTTTGTTGTATGGACCTCCACAAAGACAAAACTGTTGCTTTGTTTGGCAGTTACTTGTGACTGTACTTTTCTCTTTCCTCCTAATTGGTGTGCATGTTTTGCAGAGTGCAACTGATTGCCTTTTTGAGTATAAAGAAGGTATTAAATTTTTTTTCTATGCTGAAATGAAGGAAAATATTTCTTATATCAATTTGGAGTTACAGGAACAAACAACATAACTGGTAGAAAGTTTTAAAAGAATTGTGGTTTTTTGTTTTTTTTTTTTTTTTGCATCAAATGGGTAAAGCAATTGCAGAATCAGAGCATAGGGGAAATGATCTAGGATCTTTGGAAGGACTCGGTCTTTTGATTCATCCTTGCAGTACATGTCCAGAAATGTAGAAACTCTGCTAAACAGACTCCTGTTTATATGCAAAAATATATCATGCAATTGGTGGTGACAGTATTAAGACAGTATTGCAATTTTATGCAGTATTTTCTGCAATTCTTTTTGTCTAAAAAAAGTAAAATGTGATTAATTTAGTGTGCCCCTTTCCCCAAATATATATGTTTACATTCAGTTGATTTCTTACAGTGCAACATCCAGAAGACCAAATCCCAGTGAGGTAGTTTCAGGAATTTGTAACTTATGGCAAGAACCATGTGGCAATTAGCAGTGTGAAAGAATAGAATCTCTCTCCTTTAGAGCACCATGGTCACCACAATGCATCAACTATATGAGTACATTATACACTTTTATGGGCACAATTAAAAGGATTGAATGAGTTTGCTGAATGTATTCTCCATATGGGGTAATTCTTAACAGTAATCATCGTATATTGAATGTAGCATGCAAGTTATCTCAAGTGATCTGATTAGTCTGAAACAGTGTTTCCACTCTTTGGAATGAGATTCTTATCAGATGCAATAAAAACAAGCAAGACTATACTTGATATGAACTCTGTGCTGCTAGCATTGTTGAGTCTTTGAACTTGTATATGAAACGTTTGAGAGACTAACTCTGAGAAACTGAAATGGAGGTAAAGCAAACAGTTTCAGAATCTGATTACAATAGCAATGAGGGTGTGAGATAACACATTTCAGGAGATCCATTAGCAAAGCTACTTCTAAAAGAAACAAGAAGTCTTGATTTTATCTGTATTCTAAGGGAGGCCAGATTCAGCCTGATTATTCTGTCCCCTGTCTAAACAGATTTCTGTAAGGTACAAGTTCTTCTATCAGGGATTTCCTAAACTTAGATGTGCTTGTTTACCACATGCAGGTGCCCCCCTGCCAACCTCTGACCTCAGCTTATGCTTCACTTTTAGTCATCCATACAGGGCAGCTGCCAGAAGCTGGAACCTGCCTCCTGCTGAGATTGTTCTGGGCTGCCTCTCCCATCTTTCCCTGCCCCTAGAGTCCCTGCTTTTCTCCTCCCACCTGGTCCATGATTCTTCACATTTCCCCATTCTCTAATTCCTTATTTCTAGGAGAAATGTGTTTCTGGGTAAAGGCATGTACTTCATGGGCTGTTCCATCGTCTTGTGGAGGGAGCTGGGAGATAGCAACCACAGCAGGACACTTATTCTGACTCTTCACCCCTGCTTCTTTGCTTCTGCCTTTATCCTCCTTTGAGGATCTTCTGCTGAGCCTCCAATGAAGCCCCTCATAATGAACTCAGTCCCCTCAAGACTAAGCCTCTTTCTCAAAGTTAGTCCCCATTATTTTGATGCTGTGTCTCTGATTCTCAAGTACAAATGCATTCATATCACAGAGGTCTCTGGGTCTAGAATTTGGCTGTCCTATCCTCTTCCTTCTTTCTTAGTCACTCCTGATCTGTGGTGTTCAAGTACCTTCTTGTCTTGAAGGCTTTATCTAACATTAGCTGTTTCTCAGTTTCACAGCTTTTCAGCCAGTATTGCTGGTATTCCATCCAGCCTGTCCTCCTGCCAACTCCAAATATTTTTGGGATTGTCTCCTCCAACCAGAGTAGCTCAACCACATACAAATATCTAGGATACTGGGTGCCACCTGCATCACTCTAACCAAAACCTTCTTGTCCTTGATGCAAAACAGTCCTTTCAAACACATCAGCGAGTGCTTCCAGGGCACTTTGCTGCCATTTTATCTCCACCCTTTGGAAATCCCTACCATGGCCACTGTAGCTCTTTCTGTGGTATAGACAGACACCACCACAGCTTCTCTGCTATATTTCCTCCTGGCATTTCTGTAATGCCATTTATGTCTCCATGTGTTTTTCTTTTGGAAGGCCAACTGCAATACCACTGTCTGGAGTTCTTCCTTGCAAGCAGCAGTGTATTATTTAAGTATGGTGGTCTCTGATAGTTCACTGTATATGTAAATCAACAGTTCAACAGTTTCAAGAAAGCAAATCCAGTTCCAGCATCACAACTTTATTTTATGCAGGATCTCTTTTCTACAGATTGCCAAATCTCTTCCCCTGTCAGGTTAGCAAGTCCCAAGATTTCATTTTGTGCCTATCTGCTTTTCCCATGCTTGTGTACCAAGACCTAACCTGTAAAAATCAATTCAGAAGTCTCCTGAGTTCTTGACTGGCTTTCAACTATTGCCTTACAATTTTTGACACCTGGTTGCTGGCAGGTGTTCATACACTACTGCCTTCCTGAATTCAAACATCTTACCTTTACCCAACTCCTGTCACTTGCTACTTGGAGGTGGCACTGGAGCCAGACAGCCACCTTTTAAGGATTCAGGTTTCTTGTGCAATCCCTTCTGGTCCTGCTGTCTGTGTTAATGAACTAGCAGAGTCCTCTTTAAAGACAAAACTGAATTAAAAATTTCTTTCACAGGTGTGTGCCACAAAGAAGACTAAATTCTCTGTGACATGGCAAAGGGACACTGAGATTTGTTCACTAAATTCACAAGGAATTGAACAAATAGCTAGTCTTTGCAAAGGCGCTGTCCATCAGGCAAGAAGTCTCTGCACAGCACATTGCTGGCGCTATGCAAGGATATCAGGGAAGCACTGCTCTATGGTTGGCATTATTGCCAACAGTCAGAAAAAGACACTGAGCCAGCTGGATTTCTGCCTGATCACCTTATAGTAATTTAATTTTCTATGTTATAAGGCTGTATTTACAAGTATTAAATACTTCCAGGAGGTTCTTGGATGTACTGAGAAAGCGAAGATGAAGTTTCAAAGGTGTCTCCAAGTTAAAAGCTTGAGGGACAGAGCTGTTGATTACACATCAATAGCCACAAAAGAGATAGGACCAGAGAAGATTTTAAAAGAAAAACCTGTTAATTTTTGGCATTGTATGCTGGAACATTATTCAGGGTCATTCACTAGAAGTTGTTTCTCTGGTTTTCAGTTTCTGTTTTCTGATCTTGAGATCTGAAAATTTTGAGAGTTGCTGCTAGATTAAAACCTGAGCTGTTACAGAAATAAATGCCAGAAATTAGAGGGGAATTTACAGACTTTGCAACTGCCCCTCGCTTGTTTATATTCATGCAGGCAGAAATATTAGAAACCTGTTTACTGAACAAGCAAAGCTGTGGAGTTGAGCACATCCTGCGTGCAAACAAGCACTTTGTTCGTTGTGAAATGACTGAGGCCCGACAGTGCTGAGACAATCACTTTGTTGGAAGGATCAGACGAGGCAGTTTATAGGAGCCTTACAGCCCAGCTTGCATGGCTTTGCTAGCTTAATTAATGCACTTCTCCCTCTGGGGAGGAGGGAGGGTCCACACTGATGGAAAGAGTCCCACACTGTTTCTAGAGCCACCTAAGTGCCATCAGCTCAGAGGCTTTACCAGAGGGCTAGCTAGCAGCTTTCCCTTTTTACTCCAATGAGTACGTAGAAGGGGAAAACAAATCTATTTCCTGATAAAGAATGACTCACACAGGCTGCTTGGCTTCCCCTTGCTGTGCTGGTGCTGGACATTTGGCTGTGTCTCCCAGCATACCTTTTGTATACAAAATACCTGATATACATATGTGATGTGGCTTTTCTCTTGCACAGATGTGTTCGAGAGCAAACACAGCAGGCTCAGGTGACTCACTGGGAGTTGCTAGAGCTAACTAAAATAAGCAAGCTGGACAAGGATGTGTTCAGGTCCCAAGTTCACATCTAAGTTTGGCTGAAGGCATAACCATTCAGGAGGAAAAGTGGAACTCAGCATTCCCAGATCCTTGATCAGAGTGGCCTGAGCAGTGGCAGACATCCTAGTCGAGGGCAGAGCAGCAATGCCTGCTGGCCAGAGAGTCTAGCCAGCTGCCTCTGCCCCACTGGTGCACATCAGGTCTCCTGCCAAGAGCCCCATAGTGCTGGGAAGGGAGCAATCAACAGGTCTGGGTTTGCTCCACAAGCTGGAGAAGGGACTGCTGATGCTGCTCTCTTCAGGGCTGGCACATGGCTCTGCTGTCAGCTGGGGTTGCTTGAATGAAAAGAATTTTAAAGAATTTGGGTCAGTTTGTTTTTCAGTTCAGCGGATGCAAGTGTTCAGTGCTTTACCCGGGGGTAATATAAACAATCTCTGCATACCTCTGTGAGACAACTTGTTCTGAACAAACTTGGAGCCTAAAGGGAGGATGCTTTCAAGAAAAGGTGTGATGCAACAAGGCTTTTGCCCATAGGCAGCCATCAGTTTAATGGCCAAGCAGAGAGTGGAGTCTGAGTTTCCTGGTAGTGTGGCATGCACCTACATTTCCAGTCACCTAATCATCACATCTGGATGTTTGGTTATTAACATGGAATTTGTCCTCTTGCCCATGGCATGTAGGAAAGTCAAACCTTTGCGTTTGGCCATGCTGTCTGAGTACTGCTTTTCTAAACACAAGAAGTCAGCCCTTCTTGCTGTTGGAGTATCATCCCACAAACATTCATATAAGAGCTAGTCCAGAACAACTATCAAAGAGGAGGAGCAACTTAAAGCCAGGTCCGACTCCATAACCCTCCCCAGATAAACAAGCCCTGATTTACAACTCCTGCAAATCCCAGGCTTGAGTGAATAAAACTAAAAAGATGACAGCTATACATTCAGGAGAATTTAGGAGGCAGTGCAAATTTCCTTTGACAACAGAACCAGTGGGAGGAAAAGGAAATGTGTGGTGCAGACAACAACTATCACTAGGAACATCTCTACCACCCTCCTCCACAAAGTCTTGACCTCAAAAGGGAGAAGTGCAAGACACTCAGAAAATACTCTTCATATTGTGTTTTTTGAAGGAAGTGCTCAAAATTCTGGGGTGTTGTATGGCATTATAAGATACTCAAAGTTATATTAGGAAATGAACTACTTTAAAATGGGGAACCACCATGTGAACTAGCAATCACAATCCGCGCAATGTTATTTATCTATCACCAGAAGCCCACACGGTGCTTAGCAGACAAAGGAAAAAATAACCCTGCAGCATGGGTTTGCTAATCATAATTAGGCATAATCAGATTGGAAGAAACTTTGTCAGTTATTTTTGTTGTGCTGTGATATATTTTTTTTAAAAGGCCAGTTTATTAAAAGGGAAAGATTTTGCAGAGAAAGATTTACATAAATGTATTTCCTATGCAACTTTGTTGAAAGAAAACATTCATACAAGGAAATGCTTCAGACATCTCAAAAATGAAAATATTTGCATGTGAAATGAACCTAAGCTTTGTGATAATTTCTGTTACTGTAAACTGTAAGGATCTTTGTTTTTCTCTCTGCTTTGGTGCACAACACATTCCATAAACTGCTTATTGTTAGAATTTTTTTTATCATGTGATGCAATGAAGTATGGAACTGTATCAGGAATGGGGGTCAGGATAGTGCTGGGCAGCAAAGGCTGACTGGAAGAATCACATGGGCTTAGAAATACAGGCAGGTTACAGACTGTGTGGGCTGGGAGCAATCCAGGCAGAGCAGTAGCATAAGAAATTCACAGATTTTCTCCTGGAAAGACACCAAAGGAGCCTCAAGGGGAATTGACAG